>NC_085006.1:30637550-30652550 GCF_963854185.1 Sardina pilchardus
CGACACCCCTTCCAATCTAAAGTTGATTTTATCAAGATTACCATACAAGCTACGGGAGCGATGGAGAACCCAAGCATGTTCAATACAGGAAAATACACAACGAAGAGCTAGGTTCCATCACATGGTGGAATTCATGGAGAAGCAGGCCAAGATGCTGATAGACCCAGTCTTTGGCTCTATTCAAGAGTCAACGATTAAAAGTGCAAAGCCAACTGAGCAGAAACGGCCTGTGAGCAAGAGTAGCTTCGCCACCACAGTAGCTCCAGTAGTAGCTCATGCAGAACAAGGTGAGGCAAGATCAATTCAGCCTGCAAACCACACTGAGAACCTAAAAGTGGCTTACACTAAACCATGCATCTTCTGTACAGGAGGAGACCACTGTATGGAATCCTGCCACCAGATGGCGGTAAAACAACACAAGGAAAAGGTTCTGTTCTTAAAGAATAATGGAATGTGCTTCGCTTGCCTTGTCAAGGGTCATATGAGTAATGCATGCAAAAGACGCCTGACCTGTCAGATATGCAAGAAATCCCATCCAACAATCCTGCATATCCAACAAGTCCAAGTCCCACTCAAAAGCCCGCCTATGCATCAGTCCATTCGTAGCAGCCAAGCAAAGCAATCCACAACTCCTCCAGCTAGCAGCAGTAATCCCATAGCTATTGCCATGTCCATGAAGCATACTGGGGCCGGTGTCTCTGACTGCAAGCTTGCGATCGTGCCAGTCAAGGTTAAATCTGTCAAGAGCAATCAAGTCATTCAAACCTATGCATTCCTAGACCCAGGAAGTTCTGCCTCCTTTTGCACAGAAAAACTGATGGAGGAACTGCATCTAGAGGGCAGAAGAACAGAGATCCTACTGAAAACTATGGGACAAGAGCGAGCAGTGGATACGCACATAGTGAGGGGATTAGAGGTGAGCAGCCTTGAAGGGACAGCGTTCATCGAACTACCTGAAGTCTTTACGCAAACCGACCTACCAGTGAGCCATGGAAACATAGCCACCGAAGAGGATATTCGAAAGTGGCCTTACCTGAAGGACGTTCAGCTTGCCACTGTAAGTGCAGATATCGGTCTGCTCATTGGAGCCAATGCACCAAAAGCACTAGAACCTTGGGAAATCATCCATAGCCAAGGAGACGGGCCTTATGCCGTTAAGACCCAGTTAGGATGGCTTATTAATGGTCCATTGAGTGGTGGTTCACTTATCACTGAAGATGTTCGAGCATGCGTCTCTTCCAACAGAATCTCTGTGACTTGTCTAAAGGAACTGCTCATGCAGCAGTATAATCAAGACTTCTCAGAAAGGGCCTATGTGGAACAAACTGAGCTGTCTGTTGAGGACAAGAAATTCTTGAAAATAGCTGATGAGTCAGCCATTAAAAGAGACGGTCACTATGAGATACGGTTGCCTCTTCGTGATGACAACTTGACCATGCCAAACAACAAGCCCGTTGCAGAGCTACGAGCCATGACTCTACGAAGAAAGCTCCTCAAGAGTGAGTCATTTCATTCAGACTACACATGTTTTATGAATGCCATGTTCGATCAAGGCCATGCTGAAAGGGTGCCAGCTGACAAGCCGTCCAGAAGCGATGGCAGGGTGTGGTATATACCCCACTATGAGGTCTACCATAAAAGGAAGAATAAGATCTGCGTAGTATTTGACTGTACTGCATCATCCTCATCCACCATCAGAGACTTGTCAGAACAGTGTCAGTGGCGATATGTAAACGGCTCCCTCAACCCTGCAGACGACGCCTCCAGGGGCTTAACAGCTGAAGCATTCCTGAAATCCGAACGATGGTTCAATGGGCCAGCCTTTCTGAAACAGCCAGAGGGGAATTGGCCAAAGCATCCAGAGACGTCCACTACTCTTTCCGACGATGACCCGGAGATCAAGAAGACTGTTGAAGTCTTCGGGACACGTGCAACAGAGGCACTCAATCCAGTCATCGAATTCATACAACATTTCTCTTCATGGAATCACCTTAAAAGAGCCACTGCAGGACTTCTACAGTTCAAAGACCTGCTTATTCACTTGAGCAGGAGAAAGAAGGCAACTACTATCGCTCACCAACAGCCTGATGAGTTCAGGACATCACGAAAGGTGCGGATCCATGAACATCTGTCCGTTGAAGACCTCTCACGTGCCGAAGAGGCGCTCTTACAATACATCCAAAGGCAATATTTCCCGGAGGAGATTGCTGCACTGCAAACTGGAAAGACTGCTGTCAAGAAGATCAGCAGACTTAACAAACTTGATCCTTTTCTCTCTGAAGGAGTACTGAGAGTAGGTGGAATGGGAAGAATAACAAGAGACTATCCCAGACAGCAGAGGCTATGTTAGACGGGTCAAGATACAGACCAGGAGCAATATCCTGGAGGGACCAATCACTAAACTATGCCTTCTTCTGGAGGCTTGACTTGACTCGACTCTGACTGACCACAACACTGACCAAAACGCTAATCTTTCTCTTTCCTTTCAGGAACCTAATTTTTGGGATTTACTTTTTGTTTTTTACATTTTTGATCCCTTTTTCATGAACTCAAAGTTGGAATATATCCTTTTTGGCTACATTTTTTCCCATTTTGGATACTGGACTAAGGCACTTTCTCGCCTATAGAATATGGACTATGGACTATAAATGGACTAATTTGAAAGAGAGATGAACTCTTTGATGATGGCTCCGTGTTTATTATTGTAATTGTCTTATATTGCCGACAATTAGGGGCCGGAATGTTGGAGCCATTTATGCTATTTTTATTATTTCATATTATTTCATATGTTGATAGTATAATTCATTATAATTTATTATTATATTGCCTAGTTTTGCCACGGGGAATTAGGTCACGGATATGGTGTCTCAGCTCCGCCTACTTTGGCTGATCACTATACAGGTGGTAAGGGGGAAGTGATTAGGAATGAGGTGGCGGGAGTAGAATGGACACAGTTTTTTGACCGTGGTCGTAACTGAGATATGTAAACTAGGAACTACGAACATAATAAACGTTAAAGTTATTTACAAGTTACAAGCTACTGCGCGTACGAGACAATTCCTACTCCTGTCATAGTGGCTCCGAGCAAAATTGCGTCGGAGGCCGCAACACCTACTGTACATACGGAAAACAAAAGTTGGTCAACCCAGGCTCTACGGTTCTCGAGATGGTCACAGAAAACTGTATCTGGCCTGCCCTCCTTTGAGTTGGCCTGGCGTGGCGGGTAGGCAACGGATCAAAACAAAAAACAATGGTTCTGTGTCATCCCAGTAGGGCTACGTGGCCGTCAAGTTTCGTGCAGCCCGGTCTCTCAGTGTCCCGGGAATCGTGGACATACTGTAAGACTAAACACTCATGACAACATACACAAGGACTGTGTGTGACAGGAAAAAAAACCCTACACATTGTACAGTATATACACTATTCAACCCAACATCTTGGCCCTTTTAGTCCAAGCTACCCTTATTTCCATATGACTTTGAATGAACTCAAAATCCCACAGTTGCACTGCAAAAAAGAAACAAGATAAAAACACAAAATCTGAGGTAAAAGATACTCAAAACAAGTGAAATTATCTGTCTATGCAGCAAGATAAGTTTACTTGATAAGATTTCTTGAATAAAAATAATTATCTCTAGAAATAAGATTCTAGTGTAAAGTTGAACACTTAAAATAAGACATTCACTCTTAAAACAAGATGAATTATCTAACACTTCTAAATCTAAGTTTTTTTTTATCTTGATAATTTAAAATAATTTGCAGTGTGGGGTAGCCTGGCTAACGCCTCCCACTTCTCAAATGAGACGTGTTCTGGCAACCAGACGTTCATTTTCTCGTATTTGAAAAAATGCCCAGATCCGTTTATTGGGCGCCACGGATGTCAATCAAATGCGTCTCTGCATAGCTCTTCATGGTCTTGCTTTCTCCCCTGTTCTGTGATTGGCCTCCAACATCGGGCGAACATGGGGGCGTTTGTTTCCAGACTGCCTTAGCAGCGTGAAAGAAATCACCGCGCAAGGCAGTATGGGAAACCCAGGCTAAGTGTGGGGTTAAAAAAAAAAGAGGCAAACAAAAAGCTGCAGCTTCCCACACCTCCCCCAGCGCCAGGCGTCAGGCGTCAGGCGTCAGGCGTCAGCCGACAGGCACGGGAGGCAGCCAGCGCATCCTAAAGACAGAGTGCGTGTTCCAGATAGCCTGCAAAACAGGTGTGTAGGGACAAAGCCTGGGCGCAAAACAGGGGGAGCGCACTTTCAACACCTCAGATTTACGCCACACTCACAGCCGTTAATGACACGGCACCCGTCGACAACAACAATTTCTGAAACGACGACTGAAACGAAAGCTGGGGGAAGTGAAAAGAGGTATTCTCTGGGTGTTGGCTGAGGTTCTATCGACGTGAGCAGCCATTAATTGTAGCCAGATAATCTGAAGTGGTGACGGAGTTTGGTAGCTCGTGACCGTAAGCGCATTGGGTTCTCTGGATGTCGTGTCGCACTCCGCTGCCAATGGCAGGAGCCCTGAAACTCAGAGAAGGGGGGGGGGGAGAAAGAGTCCGAGCACCTTCATTCAAACTGGCGTTGGAACCGGCAACTGGAAGCAGTCTAGCTGGATCCTGATTCAGCACAAGCCATCAGCAATCAGTCTAAATGACAATCTGGAAATATTCGCTGTCTGCCATTTGGACGTCGGCTCGGATCACTTGGGCCACTGCGGTTGCTCTGTTTCTCCGATGCTGAGGAGCAGGCTAGAAGCTAGAGGACCCACCCAGGCAGAGCAACTCCAGCAGGCTCCACAAGAGCAAGGCAGACTCTAGCTGTGCCACTGTATGGGATGGGAAAGCCTTGACATTACATTAAATGGGCATCTATCGGGTACTATAGTCAAACAGATCTACGTCTCTGTGAGACGTGTCAATCACTCAATGTTGACTTGTTCAACCACGTTATGTGAACTTAATATAATTTTCTACAAGCCTCAAGTTGTCCTTCTATATTCCTTTTGTCCATTCATAACTTGTTTTTTGAAAGGATAGTTGTATGTTAGTCGTATATTTCACCCCCCCCCCCCCTCCCCTTTTCAGTGCTCTAATCAATTTTTTTTAATTCTCCTGTGTGTGTACCAGATATGACAGTATATTTAATTCAGGTTGATGCATTTGCTAACCGGATGTAACAGCACAACAATTCCCGGTGACCAGAGATGGCCCGGCCACAAGACTGACTTGAGAAGACAAGAGTTAGGCCAGATTCAAGCCTGACTTGAGCAGACAAGAGTTAGGCCAGACTCAAGCCTGACTTGAGCAGACAAGAGTTAGGCCAGACTCAAGCCTGACTTGAGCAGACAAGAGTTAGGCCAGACTCAAGCCTGACTTGAGCAGACAAGAGTTAGGCCAGACTCAAGCCTGACTTGAGCAGACAAGAGTAAAGGCTCTGGCACGGTCCTCCGTCTGCGTCACGCGCACGCGGCACTGGACGTTTGACGTGCGTCATTTTAGACGCGTATAAGAGGCATACTCCAAAGCCTGTGTCCTGAATGCGCGCCAGCCGATCAAGATTAGCGCCTGCGCACTACGAATGAACTGTGATACTCTGGGATGTGCGACCACTGAACCAGAGAATGTCTAATAAGGGACTGAACTAAGGAAGAGCCAGGGAAGGAGTGTTCCACACTTAAATATACAAAAGATGCAGCTGTTAGATGAGGAGAAGCACCATGAGTACTTTCTCATGTCTGCTGAAAAGTTTGATGAGTTGGTTCTTCACATCTCTCCATTTATCATCCACCAGAACAGGCACAGCACACCACGCGTAGGCTAGCATTCCAAGTTACAGCTAAACTAATGGGTTAGCTTATGGCTAATGTGTATGAGAAATCCCATAGAGATGCTAACGGTTAGCATAATCGATAAAAGTATATATTTAGAGCGAACTTCAGTCCATTTACACAACTTGGATTACATAGGAGGTCTTTGTTTACAACTGACTATTAAAATACTCAAAGACTAATGTTTTGTCTCCATATAACAACGTTAGCGTGTAGGAAACGCCAGTTTAAGTGTTCTTCTGTCTCTGTTTGCTGCGTTTTAAGCGTTATTTCTGTACGTGCTCCACCTACTGGAGCGGCGTCTTTACAGCAGTTCCATTTCACACATGCGCAGTCTACGCGTGAAAGAGACGCGCGGTCTTAAAGTTTGGTCGACTCAAAAACGCGACGCATGCCGTAAAAATGACGCAATTCTCGCCACGCGCTCACCAGTGCCGCGTGTGCGTGACGCAGACGCGGGACCATACTACCCGCTTTAGGCCAGACTCAAGCCTGACTTGAGCAGACAAGAGTTAGCCCAGACTCAAGCCTGACTTGAGCAGACAAGAACTACCCCAGACTCAAGCCTGACTTGAGAAGACAAGAGTTAGGCCACACCCCCACAGAAAGTCCCTCACGGGATCAAAAGAGTATACATTTATATTTATAAGAACTATTTTTATACTGCCTTCAGTTCCACGCTATCAAACCCAGCGAGGTCTTGGGCCCATCACAAAAGAGACGGTTCAGTTGTACGCCATCACACAAAGCAAGGTCTTGGGCCCATCACACAAGAGACGGTTCAGTTGTACGCTATCACACAAAGCAAGGTCTTGGGCCCATCACACAAGAGACGGTTCAGTTGTACGCTATCAAACCAAGCGAGGTCTTGGGCCAGGGGTGGAAATTAAAATTTGAAAATGTGAAAATGTATAAGCCAATAGCAGATTTTTGGTCAAATTAACCAGCCACTCAGTGTTAAAATATGACTTTGTGTCTGAAATCTACCAGCTACTCTCACATTTTACCAGCATTTGTCTGGTGGCTGGTGCTAATTTCCATCCCTGTCTTGGGCCCATCAAAGAAGAGACGGTTCAGTTCTACGCTATCAAACCCAGCGAGGTCTTGGGCCCATCACAAGAGAGACGGTTCAGTTGTACGCTATCAAACCAAGCGAGGTCTTGGGCCCATCACACAAGAGACGGCTCAGTTCTACGCTATCACACACAGCGAGGTCTCGGGCCCATCACACAAGAGACGGCTCAGTTCTACGCTATCACACACAGCGAGGTCTCGGGCCCATCACAAAAGAGACGGTTCAGTTCCACACTACACACTTGTGAAGAGGCGGTTGAGTTCTACCCAGCGAGGTCTTGGGCCCATCACACAAGAGACGGCTCAGTTCTACGCTATCAAACACAGAACCCAGCGAGGTCTTGGGCCCATCACACAAGAGACGGCTCAGTTCTACGCTATCAAACACAGAACCCAGCGAGGTCTTGGGCGCATCACAAAAGAGCCGGCGCTTTGAAAGCGGCTCTGGCACCGTGCTGTCTGAGCTGCCTTAATCACAGCGCACTTCACACACATGCTTCTGCCCTTTATCTGCCTGCCTGCTATCTCACTGGGAGAGACGAGCAGGAGCACACACACCCACACACACACACACACACACACACACAAACACACACACACACACACACACACACACACACACACACAAACAGACACACATGGACACACTCACGTGCGCACACACACACAGTCACACATGCACACACTCGCGGGCATGCGTGTGTAACGGGTGCTAGCTGGTTAGCTATGCGGTGGAACGTTAGTAAACCTCACTCCCCGACACTTCAAGAGCGCTGCTGGCATGAAAGCTAGTAGCCTGGGCTTTTAGCTGGATTGTTAGCGCGCTCGACTCCCGATCCGAGGTGCTGCTGTCTCGCGGGTTCGAGTCCGGGCGTGTGCAGGGCTGGACCGCGGTGGTTCCAAACGACGCAGGTTACATTGGTGCCGTGACCCGGATCGGGAGTGAGGTTTAGGGGGGTGAGTGTAACGGGTGCTAGCTGGTTAGCTATGCGGTGGAACGTTAGTAAACCTCACTCCCCGACACTTCAAGAGCGCTGCTGGCATGAAAGCTAGTAGCCTGGGCTTTTAGCTGGATTGTTAGCGCGCTCGACTCCCGATCCGAGGTGCTGCTGTCTCGCGGGTTCGAGTCCGGGCGTGTGCAGGGCTGGACCGCGGTGGTTCCAAACGACGCAGGTTACACGTGCACACGCACACAGTCACTCACACATGCACACACTGGCCTGCACACACAGTCACACATGCACACACTCACGCACACACACACACACACACACACACACACACACACACACACACACACACACACACACACACACCTCCTCCCATTCTCAGACATGCCTGTGATCAAACGCACGAGTGTGTGTGTGCTGTCACTAGCAGTAGGGCTCTATGGCCCCTGACTGGATTACTGGAGATGCTCATGACAAGGTATTCCTCCACACACACACACACACACACACACACACACACACAGTATTCCTCTCACTGCAGCCACACACACTACACACACACACACACACACACACACACACACACAGTATTACTCTCACTGCAGCCACACACACACACACACATACAGTATTTCTCTCACTGCAGCCACACACACACACACACACACACACACCATCATGGTGCCCGTGCTCCTGCTGCAGCTGATCGGGATTCCAGACACAGAGCAGCCCTGGCAGCACTCTGCATCTCCATTCACTCTCAATAGAAACACACACACACACACACACACACACTCCCTCAAACTCAGCACCCACTGGTACACACACACACACACACTCCCTCAAACTCAGCACCCACTGGTACACACACACACACCCTCAAGCTCAGCACCCACTGGCACACACACTCTCTGAAAGCTCAGCATCTACTGACACACACACACACACACACACACACACACACACACACACACACACACACACACACACACACACACACACACACACACACACACACACACACACACACACACACACACACACACACACACACACACACACACACACACACACACACACACACACACACACACACACACACACACACTCCAGGCCAACACTCACTCCTGAAGGCCAATACGCCATGCTCAACGTTTGTGTGTGAATATGGAAACAATCTGTTGTTTCTAAGCCTTATCAAGCCAATTTCAAGTGCATGTGTATGTGTGTGTGTAGAAATGTTACAGTTTATGACAAGGTTCCAACAGCAGGCAAAGAAAGAAGAAAGATTTACTTTGATTTCAGACCAAAGGATTATACACATATTCTCACAAGAAGTCCAACTGAAAATCGTAGGAAGAGTTCCCTAGTGTGACAGCAGCTTTCAGAGAAGAAATGGGAGGGGCAGTGTGTGTGTGTGTGTGTGTGTGTGCACGCACGTGTATGTGTGTAAGGGAGGGTAATGGCACACACACACACACACACACACACACACACACACACACACACACACACACACACACACACACACACACCACACACACACACACACACACACACACACACACACACACACCACACACACACACACACACACACACACACACACGGCTCCTCGCTCACGTCCTGCAGTCTCAACAGCGTAACCATAGACACATGTAGCGTTCCCCAGGGACTCGTCAGCAGAGCACAGCTGTGTGCTGGCCAGCCCGACTCAATTAGCACCGAACACCAGCGCACACCCCCTGCACAGGGCACCACTACACACACACACAACACAGCACAGGAGAGAGGGAGAGAGAGAGAGAGGGAGAGAGAGAGAGAGAGAGAGAGAGAGAGAGGGAGAGAGAGAGAGAGAGAGAGAGAGAGAGAGAGAGAGAGAGAGAGAGAGAGAGAGAGAGAGAGAGGGAGGGAAGGAGAGAGAGACAGGGGGAGAGAGTAAAACAAAGTAAGGGTTTAGAGTGTGAGTGAGAGAGAGAGAGAGAAAGTAAAGAAGAAAGAGAGAGAGACAGAGAGCAACAAAAAGAGAGAGAGAGAGAGAGAGAGAGAGAGAGAGGAATGACTCAGGACTCAGGTGAGACCTGCAGTATGGGCAATAAGGACTCAGGTGAGACCTGCAGTACAGTATGGGTAATAAGCACACAGGTGAGACCTGCAGTATGGGTAATGAGGACACAGGTGAGACCTGCAGTATGGGTAATAAGGACTCAGGTGAGACCTGCAGTATGGGCAATAAGGACACAGGTGAGACCTGCAGTATGGGTAATAAGGACTCAGGTGAGACCTGCAGTATGGGCAATAAGGACACAGGTGAGACCTGCAGTATGGGTAATAAGGACTCAGGTGAGACCTGCAGTATGGGCAATAAGCACACAGGACACAGGTGAGACCTGCAGTATGGGCAATAAGGACACAGGTGAGACCTGCAGTATGGGCAATAAGGACTCAGGACTCAGGTGAGACCTGCAGTATGGGTAATAAGGACACAGGGGAGACCTGCAGTATGGGCAATAAGGACACAGGTGAGACCTGCAGTATGGGCAATAAGGACACAGGTGAGACCTGCAGTATGGGTAATAGGGACACAGGACTCAGGTGAGACCTGCAGTATGCGCAATAAGGACACAGGACTCAGGTGAGACCTGCAGTATGGGCAATAAGGACACAGGTGAGACCTGCAGTATGGGCAGTCAGGATCTCTTCTCTAATAGCCTTCACCATTATGTATTCGAACTTAAGTTTACAAACACGCCCTAGTCTTGTTTAGTGCTCTCTCACAGGTCTGATCACTAGACTCCAGCGGAGGCCCACGACACATGTGTGCTGTGACTGCCCTTCAGGCCCTGTGTAAGGGACACAAGAACACGGCACTCAGCTCACTTGATGGGCACCCTGCAGACTGCTCAATTAAAACCATTAAATGATGATGAACAACCTGTTTCAGTCCACTTCTCATGCAAGCTAGACTGTTCACACTGAGAAGCAACGTAGCATATAATGAAAACATTAAAAAGCTCAGGACTGTACAGCCCCACAGACTAGTAAAATAACCCACAGAAAGCATAGAATAAAATGCTTTTAGAAAACCATTCGTTTTTTATTTAACTTTAAAAATGTATTTTTTTTTTTACAATGTCTAGTCACACATTAGCACTTTGGCAACTTTTTAAGTCTTTATACTGCCCCCAGGTGGTTGAGCAGGTAACTGCAGGCCTGCCTGATGTCAGTGGGAGTTCACGTTCACGTAGGAGAGCAAATGTCACGCCCGCAACCCAGATATTACCCACAAGTCTGTGCGCTCCACAGGCCCACTTTGAAGTGTGTGGAGCCTGAGGGGAAGTTAATGGCTTGCTTAAATGCAAATGATGACGCCTACTCAGTTCCCATCAAAACACTCGCGTGTACAGTACACACACACACACACACACACACAGACACACACAGGACAGTACAGAGAGGGGGGGGTGACGGCCCGTGTAAACTAACATCCCGCTCTATGGAACGAACACCTTTAACTCTCAATGGCTGTCTAATTGCCGTTTCCACTTCCTGGTGTGGACGCAGGCGTGGCCTAACTAACACATGCAAACAAAGCGGGCGGTTTGAGAGCGGACCGCGAGTCTTTGAGATTCTGCTTCATCTGACTTCTCGTTTCTCCACTTGGCCTCGCGATCTTGTGCATTCTGTACTGTCTGAGGGTTCTATTCCCACTGCATCTGTTCTCCACACACACGCACGCACACACACACGCACATGCACACACACACACACACACCCCTATTCCCCTGCATCTGTTCTGCTACACACCTTATTCCTTCTTTTCATAAGTCCTTCAGCTGTTCCCCTGTTCAGTAAATTCTCACCCCTTTCACTTCTGTTTACTCACACCTCACAATCCTCCCTCTTCTCTCTCTCCCTCTCTCTCTCTGTTCTCCCTCCACTTAACCCTTTCTCTACATCTCTTTCTCCCTCACTCACACTCTGCTTTTCTGTCTCTGTCTCTCTCCTTACTCCTTCCCTCCCTCCCTCTCTCTCTCTCTCAACCATTTTTCTGCTCCCCTCTCTCTCTCTCTCTTAACCCTTTCTCTGCTCCACCCTCTCTCTCTCTCTCTTAACTCTTTCTCTGCTCGCCCTTTCTCTCTCTCTGCTCCTGTCTTTCTCGCTCTCCTTTTCTCTGACATGTTTGCCGTGTCAGTGGAGGCCCTGATTTAATGGTCCAGGAGGTAATGAGTCTGCCAGAGGCACTGGCAGCGCACTGTCTGAGGCTGTCATTCATCTTCTCCTCCACTCCCCCCTTCAGCACTGAGAGAGAGAGGGAGGGAGGGAGAGAGAAGAGAGAAGAGAGAGAGAGAGCATGAGAGGCAAAGAGTGAGAGAAAGAGAGAGAGACCGAGAGAAGAGAGAGAAGAGAAGGAGAAAGAGAGTGCGAGGGAAATAGAAAGATAGAGTGAGAGTGAGAGAGAAAGAGAGAGAGAGTGCAAGGGAAATAGAAAGATAGAATGAGAATGAGAATGAGAGTGAGAGAGTGAGAGTGAGAGAGAGAGAGAGAGGGAGAGAGAGTGAGAGCAGCACTCTACACACCCGTGGGTCCTCCTAGTCGGTTGCGGTGGCCAGCTCTCAGGGCTGCCTCTCCTGGGCCAGCGAGCTCTGCGTGGACTTCTCCTCTCCTCTCCTCTCCTCTCCTCTCCTCTCCTCTCCTCTCCTCTCCTCTCCTCTCCCCCTCGGCCCTCTTCCCCTCTCGGCCTGCCAACACGCGCCAACACGGGGTGAACTACCAACATGGGCCAACATGGGGTGGGCTAGCAACACGGGCCAACATGGGGTGGGCTAGCAACACGGGCCAATATGGGGTGGGCTAGCAACACGGGCCAACATGGGGTGGGCTAGCAACACGGGCCAACATGGGGTGGGCTACCAACACGGGCCAACATGGGGTGGGCTAGCAACACGGGCCAACATGGGGTGGGCTAGCAACACGCGCCAATATGGGGTGGGCTAGCAACACGGGCCAACATGGGGTGGGCTAGCAACACGGGCCAACATGGGGTGGGCTAGCAACACGCGCCAACATGGGGTGGGCTAGCAGCACGGGCCAACATGGGGTGGGCTAGCAACACGCGCCAACATGGGGTGGGCTAGCAACACGGGCCAACATGGGGTGGGCTAGCAACACAGGCTATACCCTACGCATGTGGTGCGTTCAAATTCGCAAACACAGGCCAACGGTTGCGTACGTTTGCAAACAGCTGTCCGTTAGCCTTGAGTTTTCGGCAAACATTTTGCGAACAATCGCAAACAGTCTGAGGAGGTAGTTCTCCGCGGACATACAGTACAGTGGAACTGGATGTGAGTTTGACGAAGGCAACAATGCAATTACCGTTCGAATTGAATGTTACACACCAAAATCGTTCAAATGTAACCGTTCAAAGAAATCATGTTCACCACAAACGTTTGCCACTCTTTGCCAAACTTGAACAGCACCTCAGCACTGACTCAGCCCATTGGCTGGGCCGAACAGCACCTCAGCATGGACTCAGCCCATTGGCTGGGCCGAACAGCACCTCAGCATGGACTCAGCCCATTGGCTGGGCCGAACAGCACCTCAGCATGGACTCAGCCCAACGGCTGGGCCGGAGTGCAGCTGATCCGGGCTGTTGGGTGATGTTTGTTCACGGGGGTGTTTGTGCAGGTTGATGCTGGATGTGAGGCTGTGTGTTTGGCTGGTGTGTGTTTGGCTGGTGTGTTGAAGGCCTACGTGAACACACACCTCCCCACATCACTGCTCTCTTCCTCTTCTGGAGCCGCTTCCTGTCGTGCGTGTCCACTGCAGTGAAAGCTGTGCTGTGGTGTCAACACTAGCGCTGCGACAAACGCTCCTCAGTCTGCCTGCCTCACACACACTTCTTACAACACAACACACACACACACATACGCACACGCACACACACATACATACACACACTTCTTATAACACAACACACACACACACACACACTTCTTACAACACAACACACACACACGCACACGCACACGCACGCGCACACGCACACGCACACGCACACCCTATGACAGCTGCTCTGGAACCATCAACACAAAGTCTACATCTTTCCACGCACCTGAGAACGCCACTGCTCACTCATGAGAATGAACTTAAAAATAACACTTTCATCACAAGGATCTTATTTCTTCTCTCTCTCTCTTTCACACACACACACACACACACACACACACACACACACACACACACACAGCGACTCCGGGGTGTCTGTAGTATCCATGCACTCAGCGTTTGTAGTGTAGACAACCTTGCTGTTAAAAAGTGGCCGAGCCAGCTAGTATTTTTACCACCTAAACTGTAAGGGCACTCACATCTGACGGGTGTTTTCACTGGCCGAGAACGGGAGGCCATTAAAACGGCAGAATGTGGGCGCTTGTTGAAAAATAAATAAATAAATAATAGGTTGCCTTTCCCCAGACGTGTTAAAAGGAGACACGGCACAGCGCTCAATGAAAACGTTCAGACGCGGATTGAGAGCCTCAGTGCTGATCCTTATGCATGCTCATCCTCTGGAGCAGGCCCATGCCAGGTGGCACACACACACACACACACACACAGGCACCAACCCACTCACACACACAGGCACACACACAGGCACAAACCCACTCACACACACACAGACACGCATACGCACACACACACATACACACACACATAGACACGCACGCACACACACATACTCACACACACACACGCACGCACAAACCCACTCACACACACACAGACACGCGCACACACACACACGCACGCACAAACCCACTCACACACACACAGACACGCGCACACACACACATACACACACACCCACACAGGCACGCACCCACTCACACACACACACACAGACAGGCACGTACCCACTCACACACACACACAGACACGCACGCACACAGACACACACGCACACATACACACACACACACACGCACACACACACGCACACTCATACACACACACAAACGCACACACACACTCATAGGCACGCACACACACGTCAAAGGTATATTCTGGCAAGTGAAAACTCGGTAGCAAGCCAAGAAGCCATTTTTACCCAACTGCCTTGGCCAGAAACTGTGTAAGGTCTCATCTGATTTCATCG
>NC_085006.1:30657550-30770050 GCF_963854185.1 Sardina pilchardus
GACATCAGCAGAATCAGAACCAGCTTTATTGACCAGGTCTGCGTAAACAAAGGAGGAATTGGACTCCAGTTAACAGCGCGGGGTTAAGCGTGGAGCTGGCCCTGTGTGCTGGGGATTCCTGCTCGTGCTCGGCGTCCACAGGGGCCATCCCAGCAGTGGGCAGCAAGGGGTTAAGCAGCCACGCAGCCTGCGCTGCGCTGTGCTGAGCAAGCACTCTGTAAAGTGCAAGGTTCCATTGTACGAGATATAGAATGAAACTCCTGGCGATTAGTCATGGTAGTAACAGCAAGACTTCTCGCAGGGTCTTAACTCTTGCACGACCGCAGCCCGGGAAGAGAGAGAGACACACACACACAAACACACACAAACACACAGACACACACACACACACACACACAGACACACAGACACACACACACACACACACACGCACACACACACAACATACAACATGGACTACACAACATGCAAGATAAGCACCAATGTGTAGCTCAACACCTCACAATTAATGACTGTGCTTTTGAAACAGTGAAACAGTGAAAAGCGGCGCTTAAATAGGAACTGGTGTTAAATAGGAACTGGTGTCTTCACAAAAGACAGACAGACTCTCAGTCTCCCTCTATAAAACACATACACACAACCACAAGTGCGCACACACACACACACACACACACACACACACACACACACAAAGAGCACACAAGCATACACAAGCAAGCGCGCGCACACACACACACACACACACACACACACACACAGACAAGCACAAGCGCGCACACACACAGACACACACACACACACACACACACACACACAAGAGCACACACGTACAGACACACGCACACACACACAGAGATGTTGTAAGGCATAAATCACCCAGTGAAGAATGTGTTAAATGCACTACCCTAAATGCCCTATTAATCAACAGAGCAGCAGCAAACGCTAATATATACTCTGAGAAACGCAGGAGAAGAGGTGGAAGAATATGTGCAGATGTTTGAAGGGTAAAAGCGAGTGAGCAAGAGAGAGACAGAGAGAGCGCGAGCGAGAGAAAGAGAGAGAGAGGGAGAGAGAGAGAGAGAGAGAGAGAGAGAGAGAACCCCCACTCGTTTAGCTTCTAGAGCTCACACAGCTCACGCAGCCACCAGGTCTTCAAAAGACAGCTGGAGGAGGAGGTGGCTAGAAACTTCTCGAGTCGGTTTCTCTCTCCGCCGTGTCGAAACTTCTGTTTCTTCTCTCATGCTTTGTTCTCCCAGCTACATCAAAGGCCCAGAGACACAAGTGGCCGTCGAAAAGCTCGTGCTACACAAACACAAACAGGCTTTGCTGAGGTCACAACCAAGTGAGAGACTGTGTCATCAGCGGGCCCAGTATAAACATGCTCTCTGTGTACTTCACCACCATCACAGCAAATTAAGAGTTCTTTTTCGCTATATCCAACATTTGAATGAATTTTAACATCATTCTTTTTTTATTTTGTTTTCCAAGTAATTTCAGTGGAACTGTATTGGTTTATGTTTAGTTGATTTATCTTTACTCAATCAAAACAAAACAACACATTTTTATTGATATTACCTGAAATACACAATTAAATAACATGACTTTTGAATGTTTTCAAAAATGGATTTATAGCGTTTTGGAAAAGAGCTCTTCAAATTAAGAGTCCACCAGCAGACTAAATACTGATGACCAGGGGTCAGTGTGTCGTAGCTTTTCTCCTCAAACAAAGACACAAAGAGAGAGCTGCAGTACCAGAGTGCAACCTGTATGACAGCAGGCAGAGATCTGCACTACAACACTTGCTACTGGTCAAATTTAACTTATATCAACAGATATCTTCTTTTCATTTTCTAGCTAGCCGATATTTCTACAAATATGTCAAGCTTGATTTATAGTTGTTATACTTCATATTTGTCAACGTTTCATCTAAAATTCAGTGCTTAGTTCACAATAAATAATCTATTGTTTGCTTCTTGCAACTGTGCAATACTCGTGTGTGGGGCACCTGACGACAGAGTGTGAAATCAATACAGGGTAGATGTTCCTTAATGACTAAGAAACACGTCAACCAAACTCTTAAAGCAACACTAAAGCACTTTTCCTCTGTCGCACACACGCTATTTGTTTATCCAGGAAATAACAGAAAAGGTAGAATATGTTGCATGATTTTATGAAAGTATGATGTATTGCAGATACACTACCCCACCTCGTAAAGTTACATAGTGCGGTTGTAGCCGATAAAGGGCCGCGAAGTGAAAGCAGAAGTGCCGTTCACCCTGTTACGAGTTGATGAACCGCTGAAATAATTTTGAAACATTATTTTAAGGTACGAAAAACTCTTTAGTGTTGCTTTAAACGAAAATCCCTTTCCACATGAATCACATAGAGTTAAGAAATCTAGACGCTCCTAGCAGAAGCAAATCTAATTTGCTGCCCGGGTCAGTCTAGCAACTCTCTGTTTGACTTGGGAGCAGAAACCACCGAACCAATCACATCATGTATAAAGTAGATGGGCGGGCTTAACATAATGATGACTGACATGTGACTAGAAGTTGCAACCGTTAAGCATCCTGCTACTTGAAAAGAAGAAGATGATTCGTTTAGCACTATCCTATTGCGTGGAGAGGAAATTTAAAAGACAACTGTTTATCCCACCCCTCCGATTGAGTCCTGCCTAGTGCCTACGGTGAGTTCCCACACCCTACATCTTGATGTGGGTCTGGCTGGTTAGGCTAACATAGAGTACTATTCAGCCTGTGTTAATGTTAAGAGCTGATTTCAATCAGGCAAGTTATGGTGGCGTGTGACATATTAGAATGTGCGCTGTGTGAGCAGGACAAATTTGTGATCGCTACTGATGGCATGTGTTGAAAACATTAAGCATATCAAATGCATATTTTTAATTAGGTGCTCTTTTTACTTATATGTACTTACTATGTTAAAACCGATCTCTCAAAAAGTGCATGTGTGAGGCTTCTGAGGATCACTGAATGTATGCAAGAGGGGGAATGTACCCTCTCCAGTTTAAAACTGCCTCTCTGGGCGTCTCTCCACCAACACAGAAATGGCTACGAACCGCTTCTGTTCAGAATACTTTGAACCTCATTCAGCTCAACCTACTGAATGTAGTGAACCAGCCGGCATTTCCATGAGTTTGGAACAGAACCAAGGATGTGTCATCAACAGGGGGTGTTGCGAGTGTTGTGTATAACTGGACTACAGAATGACACGCCAACTCTGGTTTACAGGGACAAAAAAAACATTCCAGGTTCGTTCTGAGCCAATCTATTTTTTGGTGGAAATGCTCAGAACAGTTCACAATCTGGAACGTGAACCAGAACAGGGATGGTTCTCTGCTAGTGGAACAGAACTGTCTAAGGGACAGAACATAGGCCTGTGGAACATGAACCAGAACAGGGCGGGTTCTCTGTGACCTGTCTAAGGGCCAGAACAAAGTCCTGTGGAACATGAACCAGAACAGGGCGGGTTCTCTGCTAGTGGACAAGACCCGTCTATGAACTCCTTTATAGCTTCTTCTGCCACTGCCAGCTTAGCATTGGGGTGATGGCTGAGTTGGTTTGTAGTGTTGGTGTTGGGCTTGTTTGCTTGTGGTGTTGGGCTTGTTTGTGGAGTTGGTGTTGGGTTTGTTTGTAGTGTTGAGCTTGTTTGTGGTGTTGGGTTCGTTTGTGCTGTTGAGCTTGTTTGTGGTGTTGGGTTTGTTGGTGGTGCTGGGTTTGTTTGTGGTGTTGGTGTTGGCCTTGTTTGTGGAGTTGGTGTTGGGTTTGTTTGCTTGTGGTGTTGGGCTTGTTTGTGGTGTTGGGTTTGTTTGCTTGTGGTGTTGGGTTTGTTTGTGGAGTTGAGCTTGTTTGTGGTGTTGGGTTTGTTTGTAGAGTTGGGTTCGTTTGTGCTGTTGAGCTTGTTTGTGGTGTTGGGTTTGTTGGTGGTGCTGGGTTTGTTTGTGGTGTTGGTGTTGGCCTTGTTTGTGGAGTTGGTGTTGGGTTTGTTTGCTTGTGGTGTTGGGCTTGTTTGTGGTGTTGGGTTTGTTTGCTTGTGGTGTTGGGTTTGTTTGTGGAGTTGAGCTTGTTTGTGGTGTTGGGTTTGTTTGTAGAGTTGGGTTTGTTTGTGGCGCTGGGCTTGTTTGTGGTGCTGGGCTTGTTTGTGGAGTGGCTGCTGGCTTACCCCAGTCTTGTCACAGAGTCTGAGCGTGTTGAAGGAGCCCACAGCAAAGACCTCTCCATCAGGAGCCCACGCCACGGAGGTGATGGGGTAGTCATGGGGGGCGGACACGTTCAGCAGACGTCCATAGCTGTCCCACACCTGCAGTGACAAGACAGACACACACACACCACACACACATTGTTAGAAGCTGCTTTATTCTTCATCTGGTCAAGGCTGTTGAAGTAGTGGCACGCTCCACCTGAATGACTTGTTGTAATTATGCATTTTTCACTTAGTTAAAAAATAACATCTTTGTTGGATCATCTTTGGATGGACCTCCTTATTTCTTCAGCTTGTAACAAAGGCCCTCTCATCACCAAGATAGGTGACATAAGATGTTACGCACTGACCCAAAATAAACACACTGTTAAGAGTGATGTGGGTCTGACATGCACTGGACACTTGCTGCAAGAAATGATAGCAATTTCAAACACAACATCTAGCGTTCAGAAGAAATAAACGCCTTAAAAACCTTCAGACGTGGAGCGACACGGTGTTAAAATGTCAGAGGTGCAATCAAATTCACAAACATAGGCGAACGTTTGCAAATAGTTTCCCGTTAGCCTTAAGTTTTTGGCAAACGTTTGCGAACAATTGAACAAACAGTCTCTAAGGAGGTAGTTCTCTACGAACATACAGTGGACCTGGACGAAGGCAAAAATGGAAATCACCGTTAGAATGGAATATTTATTATTCCTACAGTTTCATTTTTTGCATTGCATTTTTTGTAACTGAAAAATCTAAATAAACCATGAAAAAAAAAAAAAAGAATGGAATATTAACACCAAATAGTTTTTTTTTAAAAAAACTAAAAAAACATGGTGATGTTCACCACGAGCGTTCACCACTGTTTGCCAAATCTGAATGCCCCTCTGGTCCAGGGCACACACAGGCTGCTCAGGGATATAAGCCAGTTCATTACTACACAGTCTCTCCGCTCCAGCAGCACCTGCCCAGCATGAGAAGGACCACAAGGGATGGTGAGGCCGAGAGCTCTCCGCTACTGTGGTTTAGTGCTAAGAGCTCATCTGAGAGCTGCCATTTACCATGATGGAGACAGTCAAAGTGGTCATAGACACACACACACACACACTTAGAAAGAACTGAGTGCAGAGATGCATCAAGTTTAACTCAACTCCTGTTATGTTCCACTTACTGTACCTTATATCGGCAGTCCTCCGCTCCAGACAGTATCAGGTCGTTGACCGAGTTCCAGTCCACTTTCAGGATGATCCCATCATGGGCTTTCCACTGGACACAAATGGAAGAGACGGATCGATGTCACAAGGGCCACACACACACACACACACACACACACACACACACACACACACACACAATGCAGAAACTCACATACATATTTTAATATCACACTTGTTTTTGGTCTCTCGAATTAGCTGCTTATGGGTAGTTCATCTTCTATTAACTCGTGATAAATGGATCAAGGTCTGTTCTGAATGTTCACATGTTCTGAATCTACACCAGAATGTTCCCATGTTCTGTATCTACACCAGAATGTTCACATGCTCTGAATCTACACCAGAATGTACACATGTTCTGAATCTACACCAGAATGTACACATGTTCTGAACCTATACTAGTCTGGTTTTCACCATAATAAGCTCAATCTTTTAAGATTGAACATTAGCCTGGCGAGGCTGCACTTTGTTTCTACTGCACTTCGCGTCGCTTAAATTTCGTTTTCGGCGCGTCACTGGCCAATAGCGTGCCAGGACTAGAGTATGGCCGTTTCTGATTGGAGCCAAAGGTTCTGGCAGTAAACAGCGAAAATAGATCTGGTGGTATCCAGCCTGAGCTTCCGGGCGAAATTCAAATTCCCCGGAAGTTCAGGCAGGGTTCACCCAGCCTAAACCTATAGCAGAATGTACATAACATGTTCTGAACCTATGCCAGAATGTACACATGTTCTGAACCTATACCAGAATGTACACATGTTCTGAACCTATACCAGAATGCACACATGTTCTGAACTTACACCAGAATGTACACATGTTCTGAACCTATACCAGAATGTACACATGTTCTGAACCTATACCAGAATGTACACATGTTCTGAACCTATACCAGAATGCACACATGTTCTGAACTTACACCAGAATGTACACATGTTCTGAACCTATACCAGAATGTACACATGTTCTAAACTTACTCCTCACTTTAAGCTCTCAATCTCCACTCTACAGCTTAACCCTAATTCAGAACACAACTCCAGTTCAGTTCAGTACCACTTAGGACTGGCCATTTTGGGCTATGGCATCATATTCCAATAACAAAACCGCTTTAATGGACGTCCAACAACCGAAACCATAATGAAGAATAATGAAAGTGTCTATTAGTCCAACAAAATAAACTGAGTCCAATATAATTTTTTAGTGAAGCCCATATATTCAATAACTACCAAACTCGCCTGCATTCTCACGAGGCCGACATGCATTTGATATTAGGAATTCCCATAGCGCCAACAGACAGAGCAAAGCATCAGACATCAAGAGTGCAGTCGGCCGTGCTCTCTCAGTGCCCTCCTGCGTGGCTTCAGCCAGGGAGGGGGATGCGCTCCAACTGATCAGAACAGCTGAAGACGCGGAGCTGGAGAACGTGATTTGAGCTAAAAGATATCTTTACTTGACCTGCACATTACTCATGAAACCACATCCATGCTAAGGCTGCGTAGGATGTCAGTGTTGATTTGGATACTGCATCTGGGCCAGTTCAAGTGGAGGTTCGGCTATGAATGAGAGTGACAACCGCAGTCCAAACTGAACTCACTCCCACAACTGGTGATCAACATAACACTTGAATGCATTTCATTTTTCATTGGATCTGGCAGATTTGGAGTTTATAGTCTTGAAGGAAGCACAGAGAGAGAGAGAGTGGAGGTGTGTTGAGGCAATGGGAGGTAAACAGGGAGCGTGAGTTCACTAAGGCACCACGGGAGGAGATCGAGGCCTAGTGAGAGTGGGACAAGAAGGGACAGAGAGCAAGAATAGAGGTGTAAGTCTGTCTGTGTGTGTGTGTGTGTGTGTGTCTGGGTGTGTAGCATAGTGAAGTAACATAGTGTGTGTATAGTGTCCGTCCACGCGTACAAGTATGTGTGTGTGTTATGTACAATATGTTTGTGTGTGTGTGTATTTTTGTGTGTCTGTGCGTGTGTGTGTGCGTGCGTGTGTATGTGGGTGTGCAGTGAGT
Source organism: Sardina pilchardus (assembly GCF_963854185.1). Lineage (NCBI taxonomy): Eukaryota > Metazoa > Chordata > Actinopteri > Clupeiformes > Clupeidae > Sardina > Sardina pilchardus. The sequence goes on from NC_085006.1 coordinate 30,664,976, forward strand.
GTGTGTGTGTGTGTGTGTGTGTGTGTGTGTGTGTGTGTGTGTGTGTGTGTGTGTGTGTGTGTGTGTGTGTGCGTCCATGCGTATGTGTGGATGTATGTGGGTGTGCACGCGTGTTTGTGTGTACAATGTGCGTGCGTGCGTGCGTGTGTTTGTGTGTGTGTGTGTGTGTGTGTGTGTGTGTGTGTGTGCACATGTGTATTTGTATAGTGCGTGTGTATAATTTGTGTATGTGTATGCATGTGCGTCCATGCGTATGTGTATGTGTGAGTGTGCACAATGTGTGTGTGTGTGTGTGTGTGTGTGTTAGTGTTGCACGATATACCGATACTAGAAAGGTATCACGATGCCTTAACGCAAAAAATGATACGATTTCCGACGTTTTTAGTATTGATACTTTATTAAAAATAACTTTCCGTGTCTGTGCAAGAAGCTGCTCCAACTATCAGTCATGCTCCTTGAACGCAGAGGCTAGTGGGCGTGGCTAACTTTCCCCTCTCACACGCAGCCACAGTGTGTGCACGCAGCAGGCTGTGAGTGAGCGAGAGGGAGAGAGATGGCTACAGGTTCAGGAGCGCCTGCCGACCGTCCTCGGCTTGCTAATCAAATAGACGGGCGAACTGAAGTCTGGAGCTATTTCGCATGTGTCGACAGTGAAGGCAAGCCAACAGACACAAGAGATGTAAACAAAAGCATGCAGGCAACGTCCAACTTCGCACAGCACCTTGCGGACAGACATCCCGACCTTTACAAAGAATTCAAAGACCGAGAGGTCAGCGAATGTGATTGAAAACACCATGATCAGCCCCAATCGTATCCACAAACTATAGCCTAAGTGAAACGAGTGTGGTGTATCCTGTAGGCTAGTTGGAAAACTATTTTTTCAACACTGAATTTTGACGAGGCATAACGACCATAAGCATAGAAACCTCCTTGACGGAGGTTATTTTTTCATTGGGGTTTGCTGTTTGTCTGTCTGTTTGCAAGATGACTCAATGTTCATGTTGATAATTGTAACTTTAACTTGCAAACGATCTATTTAACATTCAATCAGTTCTGGTAATATTTATCATGGCATGTAGTCTGCCTCTTTTATTATTTCTTAGATATGAGCTAGGCTACAAACTCTCTAGAGCCCATAGCCAGAATGTATAGAGTCCAAACATTAATCTCAGCAGGCTAGACCTCATGTAGGCGTCATCAGATGGCACACTGAGTAGTAGGCTAACTTGCTTATAATTGTAACACTTGTAATTTGTAACAAACAATAAAAAAAGCTATGGACTAAAAATAATGAACGTGCGGTGACTTTATGATGAGCTCAGAATTGACCTGCACACTAGTGTATTAAATTAAACTCACATTTCTCTACACCTGGTGGAGGTTTGCGTCCTACTAAGCATATTGTCTGGATATAACAATTATAAATGATGGTCTTTGAAAGTCAGACAATCAAACTCATGAAATATTAAAGTAGGCTAACTTGTCCACTCCCTTTACAGGAAATGTTAAAGAAAAGTGGCCGGCAAATATGTTAACAAACAAGAGATTATGCTCATACTATAGCCTACTGGGGAATAATAATTATTATTTTTATTAGTGTAATTTGCTAAAAAAAAAAAAAAACCCGGACAGGAACAAGCTGGTTAAAGTGAAACCGAACCAGACCATTATTGATCTTTTTTTCAGATACTGTATTTTAGAATTTCACCGTGGTATCGGTTCAGTATCGACTATCGAGGTATTTATGGCAGGTATCGAATCGAAGTCATAATTTTGGTATCGTGACAACACTAGTGTGTGTGTGTGTGTGTGTGTGTGTGTGTGTGTGTGTGTGTGCGTGCGTGCGTGCGTGCCTGCGTGTGTGCGTCCACGTGTGTGTCGGGGGTGGGGTGGGCTGGGCCAGTGGCCTTGCGTGGCGGCGTATGCTAACTGATGCTGGCTGACAGATCCCCTGACTGTTCTCTGTTAGGGTAATTGCTTGCACTTGTCCTAATTGAAAACATGGGAACATGTTCACAGGTCGCCGGGGGGGATGAGGTTGCCCTTACACACGTAACCCCCCCCCACCCCACGGCCCCTCCAACCCCCCCACCAACCCCCCCAAACCTATTAAAAACAAGACTAATAATCTGCAACCGCTCTCCAATGCTAGCCTGGGGCACGTTTTCCAAAATCATAGCTGCTAACCTGTTAGCAACTTAGATGGTTGGCAATGGGAAATTGCATTGCAACCAACAAAGTTGCTAACTTGGTTAGCAGCTATGGCTTTGGGAAACGCACTCCTGCTCTACACACAGTCTGTGTGTCTGGCCTGAGCGCTACGCTAGCCTGCTGCACACACACTCTCTGTGTCTGACCTGGGGCTAAGCCACTCTGATGACACACACACACACACACACACACACACACACACACACACACACACACACACACACACACACACACACACACACACACACACACACACACACACACACACACACACACACACACACACACACACACACACACACACACACACACACACACACACACACACACATACCCGCCTCAGAAAAGAGAAACATGCTGTAATAGATGTATTGGATGAGAATTAGTTGATGACGTGCACACAGAAATGACAGATAGCTTAGCTGATTTGGGCCCAGACAATGATGGATTGAAAGGCATTACTGTGGTAGCACACATGCAGACATACTCACACACACACACTCTTACAAACACACATACACACACACATTTTGAGGAGAGGGGTTGGAGGGTATTGAGGGAGCAGAGACACACATAGAAACGCAGACACACACACACACACGCTCACAGACACACAAACACAGACACAAGCACCCACATACACACACACACACACACTCACTCAGACACACACACACACGCTTAAACTCAGGCTCACACACACATGCACACACTCACACACACACACTCACACGCAAACTCATGCTCACACACACACACACGCTCAAACTCATGCTCACACAAACAGACATACACACACACACACACACACACAGACACACAGACACACAGACACACAGACACACGCACACAGACACACATACACACACACACACACACACACACACACACACAGACACACAGACACACAGACACACACACACACACACACACACACAGTGTGAGGGGAAGGGTTGGGGGGTAGTGAGGGAGCAGAGGTCAGGCTGGGAGGAGAAGGTGTGTGTGGGGGAGACCTGGCTAAGCCATTATGGTGTTTACCCAAGGTCCCCAGCGCAGCCCACTACCCACCAGGACAAATAAATACACACACGCCAAGTAGGAGAGATTACTCACCCCACAGTCAAGCCGCCCAGCATGGGCGCACGTGCACACACACATGCACGCACACACACACGCAACGCACTCACACACACACACACACACACACGCGCGCAACGCACACACACACACACACACACACACTACACAAGCAACGCACACACACACACACATACAAATACATACATATTTACACATGCGCACGCGCACACACACACACACACACACAAACATGCAACACACCACCAGCACACACACATGCAACACAGACACACAACAAACACACATACACATACAGTACATGCAGATTTACACACTCACGTGTGCATGCGCGCACACACACAAACATCACATGACTCAGTCTCTATCTAACGCATGTGGGAATCAGGAATCAGGAATCAACACCACATGACTCCGTCTCTGTCTAACACATGTGGGAATCAGGAATCAGGAATCAACACCATATGATGTCTCTATCTAACGCATGTGGAAACCAGGAATCAACACCACATGACTCAGTCTCTGTCTAACACATGTGGGAATCAGGAATCAGGAATCAACACCACATGACTCAGTCTCTATCTAACGCATGTGGGAATCAGGAATCAACACCACATGACTCAGTCTCTATCTAACGCATGTGGAAACCAGGAATCAACACCACATGACTCAGTCTCTATCTAACACATGTGGGAATCAGGAATCAACACCACATGACTCAGTCTCTATCTAACACATGTGGGAATCAGGAATCAGGAATCAACACCACATGACTCAGTCTCTATCTAACGTGTGTGTAGCATGAACACAGGGATGTCTACACACCAGAGATGAGGCCAAAATGAGCTGGGATGTGTCTCTGAGTGAGTGAGTGTGTGTGTGTGTGTGTGTGTGTGTGTGTGTGTGTGTGTGTGTGTGTGTGTGTGTGTGTGTGTGTGTGTGTGTCCTGCGTCCTGCTGGGCTCCGGACCTGTCTGTGTCCAGGCAGGGAGGGGCAGAGGACAGGCCAGAGGTCTACCCACCTGCAGCACTTTGGAGCTGGGCTGCAGAGGCTTGATGATGAGCTGCTTGCCTGACGTGTACAGGATCCTGTCAGAGTCAGGGCCCCACGCCACCGAATACACAGGAGATCCTACAGACAGAGAGAGAGAGAGAGAGAGAGAGAGAGGGAGGGAGGGAGAGAGAGTGAGAGAGAGAGAGGTCGCAATAGAGTGAGGGACAGAGAGAGGGAGGGAGAGATAGGGAGAGGGAGAGAGAAATGGAAAAAGAAATTTGATTGAGTGAGTGCATATATGTATACCTTAGTATAAAATAAAAAAAGGCTAAGAAAGTGATTAACTGCATTGAAATGAACACAAGTAACATGTTTTATAATGCCTCAATAGCGTCTAAATAATTATCACTAAGTACAACTTATCCTCTCCTGTTGTTTGTAAGTGAACTGGGAAACTGCCATAAATAAAATGGTCTGAAATGACATGCATTTGGGTTGCAAAGCTCCTACAAATAATATTTGTGCTTGCAATTGTACACATAAGCCAAACTAATAAGTAAAAATAATGCAATAACCTTTACACAACACAGACCAAAAAGCTGAAAACATATCACATAGCGCAGTCCAACACTGATTTGCACTGTGATGCACACACACACAGACACACACACACAGACACAGACACAGACACAGACACAGACACAGACACAGACACAGACACACACACACACACACACACACACACACACACACACACACACACACACACACACACACACACACACACACACACACACACACACACACACACACACACACACACACACACACACACACACGTCCATGCTACTACTGATGGTCCCACTGGTGTGCACTAGTGGACATGTCAGGTCCCAGAGTAAGATCAGGAGTGGAGCTGAGCTGGGGTTGGGCTGGGCTGGGGTTGGGCTGGGCTGGGTTGGGCTATGTTGGGCTGGGTTGGGCTGGGTTGGGTTATGTTGGGTGGGCTGGGTTGGGTTATGTTGGGCTGAACTCAGTTGAGTTATGTTGGGCTGAACTGGGTTGGGTTATGTTGGGCTGAACTGGGTTGGGTTATGTTGGGCTGGGGGGGCTGGGTTATGCAGACAGTGGCAAAGGCGTCCACACACACACACACCCCCCGTGTCACATCCTGTCTCAGTGCGATCCTCACTCATATCAGCGCTCATCTCAACTCCTCTGGCTCCACACGATGCTGGCCTCTCTAAGCCCCCCCCCACCCCACCCCGCCGTCTTTATTTGATTTATTTTGCTCCCTAACGCAACATGGGAAATGTAGTCTATATCTTGCAGATTAGTTCCAAACAAACTACAGGTGAAAAACATGAATGAAAAAGCCCCGGCGTGTCTAACCGCGCGCACTCTGAGGTCACGACAGGCTAACTTACGAGCTCCATTGTGGCCCATTAAAACCTGACCTCATTCTCTTATTCCGCACACCGGTTGGACGGCCGGCTCTGCCATGGAGACTAATTGCCTGTTGAGTCACTGTTTCTCCTCACAAGACACAAGCTCACGATGGGCCCATGATGACAAGCCTCCGCTCCGTGGCACAGCCTGTCGGACGCACGTTTTAACATTTCAACGCCACAATGAAACAATTAATAAGTGAAGCGCGCGCATGGGATGGTGAAGTGGAGGACTGTATCACTGGAAATCTATTTTTATGGCTTTTAATAAAACTCAGCTCCAATAAACCTTTGGGACTTTATGGCGCTCTTAATGAAATGGAACTGGCACGCTGATTCATCTGGCGACAGGGTCCAGCAGTATGCCCCAGCAGTCCCTCACCCCCCAGCCAACCCAGCCCAGCCTACCCCCCACCCCAACACAACCCAACCACCCCTCAACCCAGCCCAGCCTACCCTCCAAACCCAACCCACCCCAGCCCAGCCTATTCCCCAACCCAACCACTCCACCCCCCACCCCAACACAACCCAACCACCTCTCAACCCAGCCCAGCCTACCCCCCCTTTAACACTCCTGTCACACTGAGGAAGCTCATAAGGCAGCTGTTCAGGTGGCTGAATGTCCTCTCTGATCTGACTCTGATCTGCTGGATGTGTACTGATGTGGATGTGCACAGATGTACTGGATGTGGGTCAGCTTTCACACACACACACACACACACACGCGCGCGCGCGCGCACACGCGCACACACACACACACACACACACACACACACACACACACACACACACACACACACACACACACACACACACACACACACACACACACACACACACACACACACACACACACACACAGCCTTAAGAGAATAGCAATGGGCTTATGTGCAAGCGGTGAGGGGAAAAAACTATATCATGGGATCCACAAATATAGTTGTATTATGGGCAAAAATTGCAGCCTAAGGTTGCCAGGTTGGCTCGGTGCTCCACCAGTAAGGTGCACTCACAGGCACCAGAGGGCTAAGTGAGCGTTGAGGTCTCAGTGTGACAGCATAATTGGCTGCTGTGTGTTGCGTTCATGTTTACAAAATGAACAGCCTTTTTCTCATCTCCAGTGCTTACTCCTCGGTCTTTTCCCTTGGACTTTCTTTCCCCCTTTCTTTCTCTCCCTCTCCCACACACACTCTCTCTCTCTCACACAGACACACACACTCTCTCTCTCTCTCTCTCTCTCTCGCTGTATCTCTACTCTCTCTCTCACGCTTTCTGTTTCTCTCTCCCAAAGTTCGTCACGTGTCTATTTGTGGGTTTGAATTCAGTCTCGTAAACCACACTTAAAACAGACTTCCCAACAAGCCCCCTCTACTGTGTGGAAGCACCATCATAATAAGCCCACTTTATACATTTAAGATGAGTACATTCAGTGTGGAATTCTCTTCAGCAGACATGCCATTTCATGGCCTTGAAAATGCATTTTCTCCAAAGATTAAAACAAAACGTACAAAGAAAGCGCAGCCGTGACAGTTCCAGTGACAGCCGTGACAGAAAAAGGCATTTTCTCATCCACGCCTTTGCCAGGCTTTCTTGCCAACCCAGACACTTTTTTCAGAGCGGCACTGCTTCGATTACTTGTTTCAGAACTCAAACTTCTGTCAGGGACCACAAAACAACAAAGCAGTCGAGCAGCACACCAAATAAATCCAGCAGTGCTGCACCATTTGGCCAAAATATCTCTCTGCAATGTTTTCTCAAAGATATTGGGATTACAGTTTGATTTGTGATATCATTTTCAAAGTCAAGCTTCAGTTCAATATGCCCAATAGGCAATAGGCAATATATCCTGAACAAGCACACGACTAAATAAGCTGTGCTCACACTTACTGCACACTTGCACAAGGACTGTAGGTTACACACACTGCACTTTATACTCTCTCTTGCTATTCATTAGAAATATTTTTTTGATCGTTCTTCTTCACACTCGCACAGAAAAAGCTGAACACCAAAGAAAAAATGTAACTGCACGTTTTACGTTTGTATTTCTATGTATGTGACAAATAAACCTCCTTTTATTTCATCCTTGTATGAGATTCCGAGGCTCCTCCGAAGGCCCCCGGTCTTACCTTGCTGGGCGAGTGTTGATCTCAGCATGCCGCTCTTGGACCAGATCTTGATCTGGCCATCCTCGCCAGCTGAGGGAGCAAAACAAAGAGGTCAGAAAAAGGCTGGTCAAAACCCTATGGTCAAAACCCTATGGTCAAAACCCGCACTCTGCTCCGCAAAGGGCCTGAGGCAATGACATACTATCATGCAGGAGGACACTGCATCTCTTCTAGGCTTCAATTACACCACCGCCAAAACTGACTTGGAATCACTCACTTAGAGTAATCCTTTCAATACCAATGAACTACTAAAGCTGCTTTTTGCTGCTGATAGAATGTCAAAGATGCCATGTCACTCAAATCATTCTGATTTCATCTTTTCTTCGTACATATTATTTCACATCCATGCATCCACTTATAAATACACATACTGTCCATCCAGTATGCTTCATGTACACTAAAAGTCCATTCAAATAAATAAGTGTCCACTGCTATTTATACATACCCGTAATTTCCAGACTATTAGCCGCAGCTTATACATTGATTTAGCAAAATTTCTTCCACTATGAGGCTAATACAGGGGGGCAGTTAATATAGTGTTAATATCGGTTTTGTTTCTTTTAACTGTCATAAAATGCTGTCCTGCGGCTTATACACAATGCGGCTTATATGCGGGAAATGACTGTAAGCTTGCTGTGGTGTCCCAGGCCCCACCTGTGATGAGGGCTGTCCCATCGTAGTTCCAGCGGCCCGCCAGCACGGCCCCTCGGTGGGCCTCCACACTCTTCTCAATGCGGCCCGTCTTCGACACCAAGTGGAACTTGCCTGCAAACAGGTAGGAAAGAAAAGCAAAATGGTATAAGTAAGTAAGTAAGTAAGTAAGTAAGTAATTTTTAATTTGTTTAGCACATTTAACGTGCACAGAGTGCAACCCAAAGCGCTTCACACACAAGACTGATACATAAGACAGTGCCGAGATGGAGTGGCGTAGTCGCCAGTGTACCCGTGACAACAAGACATAAACAAACAAATTTACAAAATAACAAGATGACACAAGACAAAAAAATGCCATGTGAAAAGACCGAGCCGTGAAGGGTCCTGTCCTTTAAAACTCCATAAGGTCAGGGTTGCATTATGCGGCACATGAAAGAAAAACATTTAGTTGAACAGTGATTCAGCCTTTCGTGAGGGAGTTAACAAAGCTCGACAAAGCTAGCATTCGTAATTCAGACCACCTTTTCAGAGGGTGTGAGTGCACGGTGCATTTATGGCTAAACGCATGTTGACACGACATGACAAAACATAACCTTGCCTTATTTCCTTATAAATATGTTCTCACAAGAGACCGTTTTCACCTTGGGGAAGGCAAAAAAAACCCCGTTATAACTGTCGCTGGAACACAGCACCTGGGAGCACATGTCATTTCTCACCAAATCTCCGGCAACTTTACAGGCCCCTCATTAAAAGCTTGGGGTCACTTAGGCTCAATGGAGGGGCGGTTTCCTAGCGCTCTCCTCCAGCCAGGGAACACTGCCAGTTGTGTTATTTGAGGGGCCGGGCCACAGACAGCCCTGAATTAGAAGTGTATTTGCACCATGACATCACTCCGGGGCAGTACGACGGCAGTAACCCCTGCAGCACGATTCCCACTTCATGCAGCCACGCAGACGATAAGCAGCAGCAGGAGGGACATGCTGCACAGCGCTTAACAGACAATACATGCGGCAGGCAGCCATACAAATATTCTCCACCACTGAAAAAAGCATTAACGTATTCCATATCTGATGCATTCACAACAGTGTGTACAGTAATTTCCTGTGTATTAGCCACATTGTGTATAAGCCGCAGGACGGTGTTTTATGCACATTAAAAGAAACAAAACCATATTAATACAATATGAACTGCCCTTGTGTATTAACCTCTTAGGCGAAGAAAGTTTGCAAAATCAATGTAGGCCTATAAGCCATGGCTAATAATTGGGAAATTATGAAAACACACTTAAATAAGTTTAAAAAGATAGCCTACATGAACCATACGCCCTGAGCAAAACAGACACAAGTACAGGTACACTTCCAACAGTGAGTAACACACTTAAGTAAGTTTAGGAAGGCAGCCTATATGAACTAGACGCCCTGAGCAGAACAGACACAAGCAGAGATGGCGAGACTAGTGTGGAGTGGTGGAGAACTACCGCGACCCTTCACATGGCCACAGGCCGTCTCTTTATTGCCATGGCCCTGCTGCTAACCCTGCTTCTCCACCCCACAATGAATGAATGACTAGAGTCTGTGTGTGTGTGTGTGTGTGTGTGTGTGTCTGTGTCTGCTGCAGCCGTCGGGATTAAACCAGTTTCCTATATGCCAGCGACAAAGAGCGATTAGGCATGGAGACGGTTATCAAAGACACAAGCCAAACATATACTTTGTGGCGTTGCGTATTAAAAAAAATCAGAATGTTCTATGTAATTTCTGGTTGCCTAGAACTGCAAATCAGCAGGGCCGCCGCGCCGCTCTCTCCCGGCTCTATATTTGGATCTCCAAACAAAGTGAACGTCGCCAGCCCCTAAAAAACAGGTAGTAAGCACGCTGCCGTAAAAATGCAACGTCTGAAGGCAGGCTGGTGATGTGCCGGAGGGGAGGGAGGAGGACGAGTGCCATGACTGTGGGCGCGAGTGATGCCCCTGGCTGGCAACTTTGGCATGTTCTGTGAGGGCCTGGGAAACAACACACAACGTCTAACACCGCACGTCCGTGGGGCCCGCTGCGTGTGTGACTGCGGCCGCAGGAGACAACAGGCAACCCCGTGGGGCCCGCATATACAGCCTTTTTCCACAGAGACAGAGAACCGGCTGCGTTCCCGTTCGCGAACCAATATTTGAAACGTTTGGAGCGTTTTTGAGTCGACCAAACAAAAGCCGGTTCGGAACGTGGCGCCTTGGTTAGGGAACTTGAACCACAAAATTGTTTTTTTTTTTCCTGCAAACTGGAGTGGGCGTGTCATTCTGCCGTTTGGAGGGGAGAAGGCTAAAAGCTTGAGTCCAAATCAACTGTTGCCATGAGTAAACAAAACTAGTAAACCAGCATTACACTGCAGACTTTGACCAGCATTTTTAAACAGCTAATTTCTGCCATTTTCACAGAACAACTGCTCATATCATCCTCCTGTTTATGCATCTCATTCACTTTTGCATGCAACAGCCATTGCTGATGACGCATCCTTGGTTCAGTTCAAAACTGGTGAAAGTGTGGGCTGGTTCACTAGACAGCACAACAGTTCAAAGAATTCTGATAGGAATCGGTTCAAGAACGGGTTTGTTGTCGGTGGGAAAATGCCTGTAGTGTGACTGAGGATGCAGGAGACAACAGACATCTACACAGCACACTCGTGGGGGCCTATAGTGACTGAGGCTGCAGAAAGCCACAAAAGACTGGAAGATTTTTCACCCACCCATCTGTGGTTTCATCGCGCACGGGCTGGAGTGTAGAAAGCAGAAATTGACATTTCAAACCCGAGGGGGTGGTGTGTGTCTGTGTGTGTGTGTGTGTGTGTGTGTGTGTGTGTGTGTGTGTGTGTGTGTGTGTGTGTGTGTGTTGTGGGGGGGTGGGGGGATCTTTTCAGTTTTCCACAGTCTCTGCTGTATCAACAAACTCCAAGAACCTTTATGACACTGACAATAACTCCTGATTTGTTCTTGTGAAAGACATCTGGAACTAAAGAGATATTTAAAAAAAAAAAAAATCATATTACCCTGTGGGAGTACAGAGGATTATGACATCAAGCACACTGAGACAAGTTGTCCTGTACAACACCGGTTGGTTAAGTGTACATATAATCTATGTATATAATGGCAGCCGCTAAGCCCTACGTGCATATCTAGGTAGGTGATTCACTACTACTGGTCCAAGGGAGCTGAAAGTGAGTTCCCAGACTGAACAGGGTGTTCATCACCATGGGCTAATGCCAGACCAAATTGCTGCTTTAGTTTGTGGGTGTGTTTATGCAACTCTACACTGGCATTACTGCGGTGAGCACACAGGGGGAACGCACAGCGGACAGCGTCTCCACCGGCCTGTTCACATCTGATGAGTGCGTGAGAGTGAGAGTCGTCTGTTTACATCTGATGAGTGCGTGAGAGTGAGAGTCGTCTGTTTACATCTGATGAGTGCGTGAGAGTGAGAGGCTTCTGTTTACATCTGATGAGCGCGTGAGAGTGAGAGGCTTCTGTTTACATCTGATGAGCGCGTGAGAGTCGTCTGTTTACATCTGATGAGCGCGTGAGAGTGAGAGGCTTCTGTTTACATCTGATGAGCGCGTGAGAGTGAGAGTCGTCTGTTTACATCTGATGAGCGCGTGAGAGTCGTCTGTTTACATCTGATGAGTGCGTGAGAGTGAGAGGCTTCTGTTTACATCTGATGAGCGCGTGAGAGGCTTCTGTTTACATCTGATGAGCGCGTGAGAGGCTTCTGTTTACATCTGATGAGCGCGTGAGAGGCTTCTGTTTACATCTGTTGAGCGCGTGAGAGTCGTCTGTTTACATCTGATGAGCTCGTGAGAGTGAGAGTCGTCTGTTTACATCTGATGAGCGCGTGAGAGTCGTCTGTTTACATCTGATGAGCGTGTGAGAGTGAGAGGCTTCTGTTTACATCTGATGAGCGTGTGAGAGTGAGAGTCGTCTGTTTACATCTGATGAGCGCGTGAGAGTCGTCTGTTTACATCTGATGAGCGTGTGAGAGTGAGAGTCGTCTGTTTACATCTGATGAGCGTGTGAGAGTGAGAGGCTTCTGTTTACATCTGATGAGTGTGTGAGAGTGAGAGTCGTCTGTTTACATCTGATGAGCGTGTGAGAGTCGTCTGTTTACATCTGATGAGCGCGTGAGAGTCGTCAGTTTACATCTGATGAGTGCGTGAGAGTGAGAGTCGTCTGTTTACATCTGATGAGCGTGTGAGAGTGAGAGGCTTCTGTTTACATCTGATGAGTGTGTGAGAGTGAGAGTCGTCTGTTTACATCTGATGAGCGTGTGAGAGTCGTCTGTTTACATCTGATGAGCGCGTGAGAGTCGTCAGTTTACATCTGATGAGTGCGTGAGAGTGAGAGTCGTCTGTTTACATCTGATGAGCGCGTGAGAGTGAGAGGCTTCTGTTTACATCTGATGAGTGTGTGAGAGTGAGAGTCGTCTGTTTACATCTGATGAGCGTGTGAGAGTGAGAGTCGTCTGTTTACATCTGATGAGCGCGTGAGAGTGAGAGTCGTCTGTTTACATCTGATGAGCGCGTGAGAGTGAGAGTCGTCTGTTTACATCTGATGAGCGCGTGAGAGTGAGAGTCGTCTGTTTACATCTGATGAGCGTGTGAGAGTGAGAGTGGGTCAATGGGAGGGAGGTTCACAATCACACACATTCATTGTCTCTCTCTTCCTCTCTCTCTCTTTCTCTTTCTCTCTCTCTTTCTCTCTCACACATCTCACACACACACACACACACACACACACACACACACACACACACACACTCACACACTCACACACTCACACACTCACACACTCACACACTCACACACACACACACACACACACACACACACACACACACACACACACACACAGTGTCCTGAACATCGATCTTTCCTCATTACACATGTCACACAAAGCATTTGAGATATAATGGTGCATAGGCTCAATGTTAAGTCTGTCCAACATACTGCAAAATGGCAAAGCCAGGAACTGGGATCAGTTAATGCTCGGTGCCTGTCATTTTCTATTGTTAATGTTGAGAGTGTAACATCTTGATTCTAGTGCTTATTATAAAGAAAAAGCAAAGAAAAGATGACAATTTTCTGTTGGTTTTAGTAACAATACATTATAGACCGTTTTCTCAAAATTGCCTCTTTTTTCATATTCTGTGCCAGATATCTCAGCTCCAGATGCACGTACACATGAAACTTCCCTGTTTACGAAAATGTTCGTTCGCTATCTACTTACAGTGTTTTCTGATTAATGGAACGATAAAAACAGCCAAAATTGCCTCTGTAACAAACACTGCATCTAATATGTCAACAAAACACACCATCATTTTGAACCTGACTTCATCCACGAATTATGAACAGGGAAAAATATGTAAAGTTGAGTATATTACATCTACTTTGCATGTCTAAAGACATCTTTATCTTAATGAGAGTAAACAACTGGGCAAGTTTCATGATGATATTCATTCATTATATTTGTTTAGATATATTCATTCGCTGAAATATTTTAACCATATTGTACTGTAGTGTCTCATTAATATGGAAAAGTTGAAGTCTGACCCCTCAGAAAAAATGGAGACAAAATAACATAATAAAGTTCAATCACAAATATTTCTAGCCCCATTTTAACTTCTGCACTTGATCTCTTTCTACTATGTTTATTATTCTGTTCTGTTTGTAACACATCACTTTGTGATGTGTAAATCACCAACTGGATTGCCAAAACAAAATTGGCAAATAACAGTATTATGGCATCAGTCAATCATGAACATGCTGACCACTAGAACTTGTTTTGGTTAGCCTACGTTAAATGAAATGGGAGGGGGAAAAAAACAAACAATAAACAATGCTTGCCTATAAAATCAGGGAAATTCGTCATTAAGAGCAACAGCTGTGGCCTACCTCAGCACCATGAAGCCTCTCCATATCCACCAAACGCCTCAAAAACTGGTACACCGACTATCGCTTTGGACTACGAGAGGCACAATTCACCAAAGACATGAATTCACACAATTACCATCTGTGCTGGTAAGAGCAAATATCTCAGCCAGGGCTTGCTTCTTTCCACCACTGCTCTTGGGAAGCCAGTGCAGGTCAATGGGGTAGATATCCTCCTGGGTGTTGACCACCACGTTGGTCTCATTGCTCAGCAGGTTCCACCTCAGGATCTGATGGTCTTCACTGCACGAGTAGAGCTCGTCTGCCGTGGTCCACCCCACACAGCTCACCAACTCGCTGTGTGTGCCGCTGTCAAGGACCTCAACTGACACTGCAGGCAAGGCAACCGAGAGGCCTCAGGCACAAAACACAGCTTGAAATACTCTAGGCTCTTAGAAACACAGACTGTCAAACTGACCAAACAAAAATCATGAACTCAACTTATGACAGAAGGACATAATCAATATCACTTTCCATTACTATGTGCTTCCATCTTTGACAATAACTTTGGACAACATAAACTTACAAGATTGAAAAGGATATGTCTGGGCTCCTTCAGTAGGGTTGTTTTCAACCTCATGGTGATGAGCTTGTCATGAATAAGTTCCTCAGATTCCTGTTGTGAAGTTGAGCTACATGTAGCACAGAGACATGAAACTCTTTAATGACCAAAGACATCAACCAGTGCTACTCTTTTATATGCACAAATTTACAGATATGGATAATTTGGAATTAATAGCTGAAGCCTGTAAAGCCAAAAAAAATATTGTTAGGCATTGTGGCTTGCTTATTGGTTGTCTTAAATATAATATATCATATAGTTAATATATTGTCTTTAATATACATGTATGGGCCTAATAATTACACTATCTATTTCTATCACTTGTTAACATTTATTTTTATGGCATGACTGCCCCAAAACTTCAACAAACAAGAGTCTCCGACATATAAAAAGGAATCATTAAACAGTCGACATTTTTTTATCAAGCTCATGACAGTAACTTTTTATCAAAATATCTCCCTAATCAGTGGTTATAGTCACTGCCCTAGCATGGATGCACATGCACGTTGTCTGATGTTACAGTTTGAAAAACTAAGCGATGTGTCAGGTATACACTGACAAATAGAACTTATGTTTACATTGCCCTTTCTGTGTGCAAAAGTAGCTAAGGTGAGTAATTAAACATTAAATTCGCCTAGCACTGACGCCACCAGTGTTATGCTTAACATGCTGATGTATGTAGATTGCTCTATCAAAAACACCCCATTAACGTCAACTGCCATAGCTGCTAGTCTCGTAAGGAAGGATACGTTTTCAGCTTGAAAAAGTGGCTAAAGTTGTCCCCTAGCCCCTAACGTTAAAAACAACGCTATGCTTCTACACTCCAATTCAACACAGACCACAGCTAAGTTAACGTTACTTGAAACACACGACAGACCCACTATAAGATATTCAGCACAACGATAACATCGACGTCTTATTCATCTTGCAGTAAGAAACTGGTTAATAATGATGCCCAGCCAAGCTAAATAACGTTAGCATTGCCATGCTAGAATAGCAAGCCTAACGGGACGTTAACACACGACAGCCTGGAATACGTCATTCACAAATGCCAGTGTCAAAATATTACACCTTGTCTGGATATCAGTGCTGGTTAAATTATATATAACACTGACTACCTAAACGTGTGACATTCTTGTGGGGGGGTTTATTCAATCAATAAGTAGGTACCTTTACTGATATGAGACGAAGATTTCCTCTTGACGTCACTGTGTGTTGCTGAGTTGTTCCAAGTTGTACGCGCAAGTGCTGTCTCCAGGCAACAGTTCCTACACAGCCATTGGAGGATTTTCCAAGCTTCTTCATTCAAAGTCTAGAAGGGGGTGTGTCATGAATTTGTTATTCTGTAACAACACACCGCAATATATTGAAGTTATATTACATGGCATTGGACATTAAAATTGATACAATATTAAAATACACACTGAAAAGCAGTGTCCAGTTAGATTTTGTATGGCTGGCGTTAAAATTCTTGGTTTTAGAATCACGTATACTCCCATGATGCCATGCGTGAGTTTGTAACGAATTTTGGTTCGACGAGCGCGTTTAGGCGCCATTTTCGAGTGAGAATTTCTTCATAGAAGTCTCTGTAAAGTTGCAGGACCTTGATCATTGAACGCTTGTTTGTCTCTTTCCATTTTTAAGTTTTGTTAATAGGCACGTAACGGGCATTGAAATCGAAACGCTTGCTCTGGATATCCAAAGGAATATAAATACTTATTACGAGGAAAGAAAAGGTAAACAATGACTCCAAAGTGCTAATGTTAGCTAGCTGTCTATCGTCTTAGTTTACTCAGTAATGAACCAACGTTAGCTGACTTGTGCTAACCAATGACTTGACATTGGCTGGCTAATGTCTGCATGCTAGCTACCTATGTAATCTTAGGCTAACGTTATAGTATTGGTATGTTTTGTTGACATTTAGCTTACAGTATTTTACGATCAAGTTAGGTGGAGGACGCTAAAGGACAATTACATTGTGGTGTGAGGAATTTGTTTAACCCGCCAATTTGGTCCCTTGCCTTGATTTTGAATTCTAACGACCAGCTAACGTTATCCTGACTAGTTTGGTTTTTAGAGTTGTAGCACACTGAACTCTTACACAAGCTTTGTGTTAGCTACTGTCAAACCAGAGATGTCATTCGCTTTGATGCGAAGCTAAATAAAACGTTATATTTTAGAAAATTGACTTGCTTGTAACGTTAACAGCTGGGGGTATCATACGCTGAAAATTAAGTTAACTCCGGTTTTTGTGATGGTTAGAACAATGCATCTTGAATTTCCCTTGGGGATCAACAAAGTATCTATCTTTGCAGAATTTAACGTCAATAGTTAACTTCAAGTTATCAACTGGCAAATATTTTGTTGGGCTGGGAAATGTAGGTGTGGTGATGTTTATGTTTATTCCCAACATTCAAACGTTCATTAACGTGTTCAGTAACTTACCATTAATGCTATTTTTCGTTAACACCAAGATGTAACGTTAGAGCTACTTAGGGTAAGTTAGCCTAACGGTCAGCATAGTCATAACCTCAATATTAAAATTTCAGAAAAGTGCATACATGTTTCGTTTGAAAAAGACACAAAGCCATCTAATATTGACTTCTGAAATGCTTCATACTAATGTCATGGCTTTAAAATGGCTGGCTTCTTAAGTTGGCAAACTGGTATAACGTTACGCTTACCCCATGATTAGGTGAAGTTACATTGTTAAGATCAGAAAGATTAACTTATTGCAAACCGATAACGTCAAGTTACGCGATTTAGATGCGTTCTAACCAGCTACCTTGGTTGTGGATAGGGTGAGGTTTTTTGTAAGCAAAACCGAGGAACTTATCTCAGCGCCAGCTAAGTCGCTCCCCCGAATAATAACTAACTTTTACCTGCAAGTGCAGATGTAAAGTGAAGTTATATGATTAATGTTAACGACCAGTCTTGAGTGTTTCAAAGTTGGTAATGTTGAGTCTATCCATTGCATCATCCCTGGTTGTAGGGTTACTAATTTTTCAATAATGTTTTATAGTCAACCTTAATGGAAATGACCGATTTCATTGCTGGTTCGTTGGCTGGTCGTTATAGCAATGATAAATGGCTATTAGCCTGTCACGAGCGTGGACGTTTAGCAGACCCTGTGCATATGGGAATATGATTCGTCAACATTTATCTAAATTCCGAATACGTTCAGGTTTGGTTTAACGTTAGTTTCAGTTGAAAAAAAGTCGACTATTTAAGGTAGTTATCCCGCCCTTTCGAATTCAATGCACATAGGTGACTGCAACTAGAGACCAAAGTCACTTTAGACTACCAGCTTGCTGACGGCAGTGATACCAATCGTCACTTTTGGGGCATGGATCCTTAACGTTAGTTGTTGGTCGAAAGAGGGTTGGCGCGGACACATCATTTGCAATACTGTTAACGTTAGCTAAGTTGGCTAACTTGACTGCTTCCTGTAGCGATTCCACCAACCCCGTGTTTTCGTATTTGCCACCAAACGTGGTTACTTGGGTTGTCAAACTCGTACAAGGAAGAAAATGTATTATTTTAATTTTGGACATGCCTTTTGCGAGACATCCAATTAGGTGCTTTCTTGTGCACGTACCAAGTCAGAGTTAAGATAAATAACTTAAACACTGGTTTGGAAATGGTATAGTCACATATTGTTTGAGCGCTGTTCTCGTTACTGACAACAGGAGACGTCACCATTTTTTTTTCGGTGGGGGTTCTTTGTAATGTGGCATAGTGACGCCTGGCCCAGCAAAGTAATTTTAAGTGTCAGGATAGCAAACGCCGAGTGAAATTTGGTTACTGGCTTTGTCGGTTAAATCAAAACAAGTTGTTTTAATTTAAGAATATGTAACAAGCTGTTTTACACAAATAGTGGCCTTGTGCCTGTTTGGTTTACAACCGTAGATCCCATACAAGTGTTTTTTTTCGTTGTGTAGCTTGCTGCGTTTTCTTGCATTGTTGGTGGCTAGTAAACGACACGACGTGAATATTCTTTTAATACTAATAACTCCGGCGTCATCCGTTTAGTGATATTGCAAGGAGTAATGCAGTGGCGACGCAGCAGATTTTTTCCCACCCGTTTCCCTCCATTTTTAGTCACTTCATACAGTTTTGTTCGAGATGCTCTCTGTCTATCTCCGAGGGGTCAACGTCTAAAACTGCATCTCGAAAGAATGGCAGGGCTGACGGGGGGTAGAGAGAGTTGCATTTTGACATTCAAAGGAGGAGATGGACAAGCAGCAGTTGTGCTTTACGCACCACGGCACTGGATTCATGCCCCGACCCCTGTGCAATTTTCTCCAGGTTTAACATTATGCCAACTAAAACGACTAAAGTATCGGCGGCGAAGCCACGGGCGAAATGGTCGCAGCCTCTGGATGATTCGGATGAGGAGTTGGACTTACCCCCTCAAGAACTGAACTCCAATGGTCAGGAGACACCACTCACAAATGGCAAGTAACAACTGATGTATTTCATCATATTTTCCGCCAAACGTTTAGTGCGTTTTTTCAAATATGGCTGTGGATGTTGTCACTTTTATGGTGACAGTGCATATGGTAGAATTTTGATAGGCTGCGTTTATTCATGGACTGCCATGTATTCATGAAATCTAAGCTAACTGGCTAGGTAACTGGTGGGAGCCAAGCACCTATAAATGTCCCATTTCATTTCAGAGATGACTAATATTGTGACGTTTGTGTATTGCTTTTGGGGCAACCTAATTGACCTAATAAATTGACCCGGGTAGATAATGGATGTCATTGAAGACATCGAGCAGTGTTACTTGTGAACTTTTCTTTGTTGGACTTGATGATGTAACTGGCATAGTGAGGTGTATTATTGCTTTTTGCGCTCAGCAGAATGTGCGTGTTTAAAATCTTCATGTTGTGTATCTTATTGAAAGAAAGAAAAAGCCAAGAAAAAAAAAATATTGTTTGCTTCTTTTCTGGCGTGTGTGTCTGACTGTCTGTGTGTGTGAGAGGTGGACACAACAATCGATTTGAAACTTTGGTATTCTACACAAGTATCTTTATAAGCTGCGTGCACGGAGAAAAAAGTGGACCAGCTGTTCGTTGTACTTTGATATGGATACGTGTGATGCAGTTTGAGTTTACGGTGTCGTGTTTGCGTTTTGTGTGTTTTAAAGCAACGGGGATTGTGCGTTTGAAAGGGGCACAGCACACTTTCAATATACCCAGAGTTTTTTTTTTTATATATATGAAATTGGCTAAACTGTAGTTCGATCATAGACAGTACGAGCAACTTAATTCCCCACCGTCCATGGTCTTTGTTTCTCCTCTGTGAGCGTTCAGCTTATGATTTGTGGCGTTTTGTTTTGTTTGGGTTTTTCTCTCTCTCTTTCTGAATTAGGGGGTGTTTCTGGCTTTGCCTCTTCACCCTCCCCTACACGCCGATGCACCCTCTAGAAATGAACTTTTTTTTTGCTCTAGATACCGCTCCCGCGGAGCCTGGCGAGGCGGTTGATGATCGAAGTTTGGAGGAGATCCTCGGTAGCATCCCTCCACCCCCGCCCCCAGCAATGACCAATGAACCGGGCGCTCCTCGCCTGATGATAACGCATATTCTTAATAGGAATTTTAAGTCGTACGCAGGCGAGCAGATTCTCGGGCCCTTTCACAAGGTATGAGGCTAAATGCAACAGTTTAAATAACTTCAGACTAGTTTTTTTTTTGCAGCCGTTCAAGGAGATTGTTTAGTTTTAAAAGAGGGGTGTTGCCTGTTGCCTTCTTGGGTCTTATGTGTACTTTAACAGTTTTGCTCTGTTTTGTGACTCTCAGTAAGTGCTTAAATCATAAGTATAATGTATGGTAGTATTATGGTGAGACTTTTAGATATACTGTAATCTGTCAGACTTTGGCAGTGCAGATATACATTACATCATTCAGTTTATGGTTTTGTATGTGTTTATATAAAATATATATATATGTTGAAGGCTAACCTGCTTTTGAGAAACTATTTTGATGTGCATTGTACACCTGTGGTCTATTCACAGGTGCATTGAAATGTTGTCTGTGGTCTTATTAGCCTGTAAAGGCCCAAATACAGAGTGATCATAACCATTGGGACATCCTTGGGCTCTCCTTAGCAGGCCTGTGGGTATCAGATGATATTGTTTTGTGTTCTTGGTCTTCTTCTCATCCGTCCCCTGTGTCTTTGCAGCGATTCTCCTGCATCATTGGTCCCAATGGCAGTGGGAAGTCCAACGTGATCGATTCCATGCTATTTGTGTTTGGGTACAGGGCTCAGAAAATCAGGTCCAAAAAGCTCTCTGTGCTCATCCACAGCTCAGACAAGCACAAGGAGGTGCAGAGTTGTACGGTGGAGGTGCACTTTCAAAAAATTATTGACAAGGTAAAAATCATACAACAAAAAAATATGGCTGACACAAGCCTGTCTGTGTCTGTCTGTCTGTCTGTGTGTGTGTGTGTGTGTGTGTGTGTGTCTGAATGTGTGAGAGAGAGATTTTTTTAGCTGTAAACTGCACTTGGGCTGCTAAAGTTTGGACTAGTTCGGTTTTATATTTTAACGGAAAATCATAAGTGCACAATAATTTTTATTTATTTTTATTTTTTTCCCCTCCCACCCTAACTGCACTTGTGGTTGTACAGGGCTTTATGGCCTTCTAGTGGAACAACACAAACAAAACATGCCAAATCCTGAATAAAAATGAAATTGCTGCACTGTTTATGTATTTATAAAATCTGACTGTCTAAGTGGTAGCCATGAGTTTTTTACCCCCTATTTTTGAATCTCGGGACACCCAACATAGTTCCCTTGTTGAGTGAGCAAAACCATGTATCCAACTTAATCTGTTTGAAAACTTGGGCCAGACCTTCAAAATTCTTACATTACATGTCCAGTATTGTTTTTTATATTGGCTTGGTTTTGGTGGATTTTACATATTTAGTTATGTGGATTTAATTAATTATTTAATTAATTTTAGGATATTTTTAATAAAAACCCCTAAGAGCAAAGTGTCACACTATAATAATTGTTCTGTTGGGGTAATCTCATGAATGCATATAAATATATTTTTTGAAGCAGGTATATTAAAAGAATAAAATATTTTTTAGAAAATATTTTCTTAACTACACCTATTGGTGTATTTAAGAGTCAGTGCAAACCAAATAGATAATTTCCCCTTTTTTCTTTGGTAGTTTTGCTTTCAGTCATTTCATGGACATGTTCAACATATCAAGCCCCACGTGAAACTGCAAATATAAATCTCGATTTTCATTTTTTTATATTTTTAATGAATTATTATTGTATTTTACTTTTACTTTTTTTTTTCACCACACTTGCAAATTAGAGTCTGTGATGCATCTGGGTAAAAACATGCATTAGTAAGGGCAGCTGGGGAAAGAAGTAATGTGAAATCGAGTTAATTAGCTCTCCCAAGCCACTCTAGTGTTTATATAGTTTTGTAGGACGTTAAAAGCTGCTCTGATGTTGGTTCCCCTCCCCCCTCACTCCTCTCAACTCCAGGAAGGAGATGACTTCGAAGTCATCCCCAACAGCAAGTTCTATGTTTCAAGAACTGCTGGCAAAGACAATTCCTCCACCTACCACATCAATGGCAAAAAAGCCACCTTCAAAGATGTGGGCACATTGCTGCGGAGTCATGGAATTGATCTGGACCACAACAGATTTTTGATCTTACAGGTAATTAAATACACCTCCTTTGCTGTTGCCTGGTTAAAATCTCTCTCTGTGTGTTGCTTATCGGTATTATTGCATGTGTATATTTTTTGTTGAATTTTATTCGAATTTTTATAGCTTTTGTTTGTTTATTTATTTATTTGATTTGATGCAAGCGGTGTATGTTGCTGTGGCAACCCCTTGCAGAAGGGTGAACTGACTTCTCCCGAGGCCTTCGACCGCTCTAGCAGCGCATCATGGTTTTCAACCATCTTGACAAAGAGTGCAAACCATAATATGCTGCTTTAGCATTCAGTGGGCTGAGCAACGAGGACCTGTGGGCAGGTTATCAGAGATCAGAGCGAATCAACAGGTAGCTCTCGCAGGGGTCAGAGGTCGGGAGCATCTCCGCCGCCATACATACCTGCCACGCTTTAGCAGCACGTAAATATTGGTGTGTGTAAAGAAAAAGCCTAACCCCAATATTACTTGTGCTGCTTCAGTGTGACCGGGTTCAGCATCAGTTGGTGTGTGTGTGTGTGTGTGTGTGTGTGTGTGTGTGTGTGTGTGTGTGTGTGTTCATCTGTCTAGTTGAGTGTTTCCTTTCTGCGTCTTCTTTGTCAAGCATGATTTCTCGGCGTTGAGTCAGTTCATGATTTGTTTGTGTGGCACGGAATTTTAATATTGCATTTTTTCAGTGGATGTTTTTTTCCTGGCTAATTGTGCATGCAGGCCCATCTCAGTGCCACAGTGTGAGCTTTCTGGGTGTCATTCCAAGGGGAATTTCCTGCAAGCAGAGTAGGTGTGTGTGTGGTGGGTGGACACGTGTGTGTGTGTATGTGTGTGTGTGTGTGGTGTGTGTGTGTGTGTGTGTGTGTGTGTGAGGGGGATGGCACCAAACAGTTCTCCTCTTTATGGTGTTAAATGCTGATATGACGCGTCTGATTGGTGAACTGCATCCCACTGACCGCCTGCCGGCTCTGGCTGTGGTGTGTTTGGGATGCCACCAGCACCAGCACATTTGGTCAGACTTTCTCGTCTCTATCCCTCCCTCTCTCCCTCTCTCTCTCTCTCTCCCCCCTCTCTATATCACTCTCTCTCTCCCTCTGTCTTTCTCTTTCTCTGTCTCTCTCCCTTTCTCCCTCCCTCTAACTGCTCCTGCCTGCTGCTGCTGTCACCTTCTGACGTAATTAGTCCAACACAAAGCAAAGGTCAAGGTTAATTGGTCCCTGATCTGTTTTTAATGAAGCACACTCGCTTGTCTTTGTGCATTGTGTTGCTATGGGGGTTTCCCCTGGAGTGTCATGGCCCAAGCTGTGTGGTTGGTGCGTGCGTGTGTGTGTGTGTGTGTGTGTGTGTGTGTGTGTGTTTGGGAGGGGTTGGGGGCGTTGGGTAGATTGCGCTGGATTTTCTTGAGTCCCCCCCCCCCCCACCCTCCCACCCCCCGGATGATGCCAGAGCAGGGAAGGGCTGCCATCATCAGTCCAGAGCTGAGAAACGACCCCCCCACTCCCCCACCACCCCCTCTAACTCAAGGGCTTCACAGGGCCTGTGTTCTGCAGGGCAAATAATCTGCCCCTCAGTTTTAATTCTGTTTTATTTCATTAGCTAGCTTTGAGGTCAACAATAGGCCACAGTTTTACTTGGGTCGTTTTTTGTCATCAACAGTTTTCTATTATATGGAAAAAAAAATAAAAAATGAAGGTCAGTAATATGTAGACTGAATGCACCAGCATGTATTGGTGTCTTTTAATCAAATGTTGCAAACTTGACACATTATTGTTATTATTATTATAATTATTATTATTATTATTATTTTTGTTATTATTTTTTATTTTTGTCTCTGCCGTATTCTTGGTTTGGCAAGAGACGGTGATAAAATACTTGATTCAGCAAGTGAGCGTGTCGCTCATAGAGAAATTGCTGTTTAGTCATTGACTCTGTGGTGAACAGATAAAAGCACGAGAGTGACGCATTGCTTAAGCTTATAGGCAGGTTAGGGGATGGATGAGTGGCATGTGGTCTGTGGCTTTTCCATGGATGTGCTGCTAGATATTTCAATTGCTTTTCAATTTTAGAGATCTGTTATTGCCGTGCAGTTATTTTTGTGTGTATGATATGATTTAGTTCCCCCCTAGATTGATGTTTTTTTGTTGTTGTTGTTGTTGTTGTTGTTGTTGTTGTTGTTTTTTTGTCAATAAGATATTGACATTTTCATTCCGTGTTGATTTTCCATTTGACTGTAAAAATAAATGAGTGTATTGTTTGAAATTTGTTTGCAGTAGTTTTATGACACTGTAGTTTTCTTTTGTGCCATTAATTATTCTTCCTCAGATGGTTGGTGTGTGTGTGTGTGTGTGTGTGTGTGTGTGTGACAGAGGGAGGGAGAGAAAGCGAGAATGTGTGTGTGTGTGTGTGTGTGTGTGTGTGTGGGGGGGGGGGGGGGGGGGGGGAGAATAGGACATTCATTTTGGATTATCTTCGGTCTGAGGTATTCTATTTGATCCCGAGTGTGTCTTATCAAGACAGAGTTGTTAATTGTGTGTGTGTGGCGTGTGGGCCTCTTGCAGGGCGAGGTGGAGCAGATCGCCATGATGAAGCCCCGCGGGCAGACGGAGCACGACGAGGGCATGCTGGAGTACCTGGAGGACATCATCGGCTCCTGCCGCCTCAAGCAGCCCATCCACACCCTGTGCCAGCGCGTGGAGCAGCTCAACGAGCAGAGAGGAGAGAAGGTGCGCTACTCTCCCACCCCCACTCCCCCCTCTCTCCTCTGTCCCTGGGTGCCTCTCATTTGGGCTTTTATACGTCCTCCCTCGGTCCCGCTCCTCGGGCCTCCATCCTCACTGATCTACATAGAGAATGATGGGGCGGCAACAATGGGATAGTCTATCCAGTGTTCGGTATAGATCAGTGGGAACGCCCCTCGAGGATCGAGGAGGCATGTTGAGAAGCACCTACTCTGTTCCAATGCACTACACCTCTATGGGTGCCTCTCAACATCTCTCCTCGATCCTCCAGGCCCGTTCCCACTGATCTATAACTAAAACTGGATAGACTATCCCATTGTTGCCGCCCAATCATTCTCTATGTAGATCAGTGAGGATCGAGGCCCGAGGAGGAAGGGAGGATGTATAAAAGACCAAGTGAGAGGCACCCTATATCCATCCCTGCCCTAATACACTACATTTCCCATCTGTCCCTGCTCCATTACGCTATACTTCTCCATCTAGCCCAGCTCCAACACATCTCCATCTCATCCAGCCCTGCTGCAGTACACCACTTTCCTCCTCTCACTGTTGCTTTCTGTGCTGGGCGGTGGGGGGGTTGGATGGATTGTGTGTGTGTGTTTGTGTCTGTCTGTGTGTGTGTGTGTGTGTTAGCAAGCATTAATGTCTTGTTGTTGGGCCCTGTAGTCCATATATGGTAAGCAGTGCGTGGGATTGCTTATCTATTCCCGACACACCGCGCGCACCACAGTGGGCCCGACGCTTGTAAAATAAGATTTGCCTTTGACCGGGCTTTGCGCTAATTCTCTTGACACCTGCCCAGGCGCTTCACGAGGCACAAAGGCTAATCTCGATACGCTCTCCAAAAACTGCCGCGTTGAGACGGCCAGAGCCTCGCTCTTTTGTTAACCCTTGGTATTGTCAGGGATAAAACAATTTTACATGGGATACTGTGAAAAGAGTTTTTTTTTTTCGCTCTCTCTCTCTCTCTCTCTCTCTCTCTCTTTGTTCTTAAAGGCTCAGTGTAAGATTGTCTGTGTTAGTAATCCCTTTGAAAATAAATATAAACAGATGTACAAAAATAAATCTATATATATATATATATTTTTTTTTAAATATTTGTGAGTGTTTGGTGTCTGTGCACTGTCCTGAGCTGAAGTGGAGCTCTGGCTGGCTGGCTATGTGATGATTCTCCCTCTCGGCTGTTCTTGAGACAGATAGGCAGTGTGCAGAGAAGGCTGAGTAAGGCCTGAACAAAGCCATGTGCTGTGTTTGGGGGGGGGGGGGTTGGGAGTGTGTGTGTGTGTGTGTGTGTGTGTGTGTGGGGGGGGGGGGGGGGTCGGTCGGCCAGACGGACGCCCAGGACATGGCACTGTGGATTATCCACTCCTCTTCAGGGCCCTACATTTCTGCCCTCAACTGTCAATGTCCTGATTAAAATTCCGGAACGCATCATTAATGAGCTGGCCTGAATGACATTTCACTTGCTAATGCGTGCATGAGTGGTGTGACTGCTGGGGAAAAGTTTAGTTAAGGTCTAGAATCATCTAGTTTTTTAATTATTATTAATATTTGTATTTATTTATTCCATTCTCTGAATTGTTCCGCTTCTGCTTGCAAACGTGATGGCCAGATTCCAGATAGAAGTAGTTTGCATGGTTTGCATAGTGTGTGTGTGTGTGTGTGTGTGTGTGTGTGTGTGTGTGTGTGTGTGTGTGTGTGTGTGTGTGAGATGTGCCTTTAGTGTGTGTGTGTGTGTGATGTGCATAGTGTTCCTAAATGCACTTGTCCACACTCTTAATACAATTGGAACAAGAGCTGTTTTATATTTATTTTATTTTATTATATATTTATTTGTATTTATCTCTGTGTTGGGTGTTTCTGTTTTTCCTTCCTGTTGTCAGTATTGGGTGTAATGACTCAACGGCGGCGGCATGAAATATCACTTTTTTCCCCCACACTTCAACATTCAAACTGAAACTGTTTTTGGTAAAATGTAATGCATATCATTGCCACAAGCGACATACTTAATCAGTCATACGTTTCCTGTCCAAATAATTAGCTAGACTATTTGTAGATTTTTGTCAGAACTGTGTATGTGGTTGTGTGTTGTTCATATTGCTACTACTGTTGTCAGTATTGGTAGTAATGTCTGTATTCAGTGTGTGTGAGTGTGTGTTTGGAAGTGTGTGTGTGTGTGTTTGAGGAAGAGTGAGAGAAACCTAGATTGACCGACTATAAAAACTTCATGCGCAATTATTTATTATATAGTTTTAATTATATATTTTTTAATAATTTTTAGAAATATTTTTTAAGCATTGTAGCCAACTCCTGGCTGATAGTAACACTTGCAACACATAAGTGTGCTCTCCAGTGTGTGTGTGTGTGTGTGTGTGTGTGTTGGATAGGTTGCCTTTCACTGCGAACCTCAACAAAACCAGAACACACCTTTTAGAAGAATTAAAAGAAGCACATTATATTTTTATAATTTTATCCCAAGTCTTAGAAGCTACAGAAGGCACCCTTGCTTGAATCATAGGTAGTATCGATTTTGGCAGAATGCCAAAAAATAAAAAAAAATCCTGTTTATTGCATAAACGACCTTAAAATATAATATGTTGTGTTTGCAGTCCACTGGTGCAAGGCCCAGAGGCATCAGTAATGTGGTGTGGTGGGTTTAAAGTGTTCAGGCTCAACTCTGCCATGAGGTGCTGTAGTGGGGCGATACACAGGGTTTAAAGTGTTCAGGCTCAACTCTGCCATGAGGTGCTGTACTGGGGCGATACACAGGGTTTAAAGTGTTCAGGCTCAACTCTGCCATGAGGTGCTGTACTGGGGCGATACACAGGGTTTAAAGTGTTCAGGCTCAACTCTGCCATGAGGTGCTGTACTGGGGCGATACACAGGGTTTAAAGTGTTCAGGCTCAACTCAGCCATGAGGTGCTGTACTGGGGCGATACACAGGGTTTAAAGTGTTCAGGCTCAACTCAGCCATGTGGTGCTGTAGTGGGGCTATACACTAGTGTTCAGGCTCAATTGGCCACTTGCATGAAACTCTAATACGCTCATTTGATTTCTGGCGAAGCCAGGTGTGTTTGAACCTGCCGCAATTGCTAATGTAATTAGTGTCTACACGGACCCGGTTGGGTGTTGCACCTAGTGAGTCAGCACGTTACGATTAAGAAGGATTTATGCACGTTAAAATTTGTATTATTGGGCAAACAAGATATTCCGTGTCCTAGTGAATATTTAAGGAGCAGAATATAGCAGAAGATGCCGTTTCAATATAGTTAACGCTCCACCAGAAAACAATCGACAGCACTGAGAGCCATCAGTGCAAGTAGCGAACTCGGCCATGAGGTGATGTGGTGGGGCGATACACAGGGATTACACAAGTGTTCAGGCTCAACTCGGCCATGAGGTGATGTAGTGGGGCGATACACAGGGATTACACAAGTGTTCAGGCTCAACTCGGCCATGAGGTGATGGTGTGGGGCGATACACAGGGATTACACAAGTGTTCAGGCTCAACTCGGCCATGAGGTGATGTAGTGGGGCGATACACAGGGATTACACAAGTGTTCAGGCTCAACTCAGCCATGGTCTAGGTCCTCTTGACATTCCAAAATGGGCAATATGCCTGTAGGCCTGCGACATCTTCAAAAATGTCTGATGGCTTCAGGCTCTGAAACGGTCTGAGCTTAAAGTCCTGAAGCCCTCTCTGGCTGTGAGCTCCGTGTGGGAACATCCCAGAGGCGACCATCTTGTCCAGAACCCATCTCTCAGGGAGGTGCAGGGAGTCAACGCTTCAAGTGCCCATGTTTCAATTTGTTTTTTTTTTTAGCTTTAGATTTGCCCCTGTGTTTTTATAATTGCAGCTCTCGTTCACATAATCCAATCCCAAGGGCTTTGGGGAAAACCACAGGGCATGTTCGTGACCATCGATCGCACAGTGCACCTTCAGTGGTATGGCCCTGGCGCTTTTTAACAGTCCCTGGCTATCCTGAAACATTATCAAACTGGTTTTAATTTCTCGATTCATTGGGTAAGATTTTACTAGACAATTGGGTACGCTCACAGAGACTATGCGGGTTTGTGTCACATGTTTGGAGACGCTTGAGAGAGCGGTGGATCATTGGATGAGAGTGCACATGGATGGCCTATCAATCTACTGTTAGTTCCAGCTGCTATAAAATTGTTTCCCACATTTTTGCATTTTTACTACACACACACACACACACACACACACACACACACACACACACACACACACACACACACAATAAAAAACACAAGAAGCTGTTTATCTTCTTCTCTCTTGTGTACACAGTGTGGCGGCGTTCAGTGCGTTGTGAAATATAATACAGCAAGTTGTGTAAATAGTCACCCGCTGAGATTTCTGGTCAGATCTTCGTCGTTCGGCGTGCCGCTGAAGAGCAGAGTGGCCTCTGCCATACAGGCCGTGCAGTCACCTTCAACACGCTTCTTCTTCTTTTTTTAAGTATCTTTTTTTTGGGAGGGGGGGGGTGTTATGCCTTTCAATAATAGGACGGTGGAGAGTGGCAGGAAGTGAATGGGGGGGGGGGGGGGGAGAGGGCAGGGGGGGGGTGTCGAACCAGGTCGCCAGCGTGTGGTACAGGTGCCTCAGCCGGAGTTGTGCCCCAGCTAAAGCCATCAGCATTGTTTTCTTCTGATGTGCTGCCTTTAGTGTGTGTGTGTGTGTGATGTGCCTTTACTCTGTGTGTGTGTGATGTACCTTTAAGTCCCTTTCCCACATAACTTCTAGAAGTTACTCGGACATATTTACCCGGGTAGAGGCACGACACGGACGTTTCCCACATGAGCTTTACGTCCGAGTGAGATACGGGTAATTGTGTTCACACTAGACCCGAGTAGGAGCCGCGAGGGGTGGGGCAATGTCAGCACTTGCAGGGGGAGGGAGATGACGCTAAATATGCGTTGTTGTGCTGTGTTGCCTGGATGATGCGAACTTACATCAGATCCAAAACATCACGAAACAACAGAAGTAGTTAGCTCGCTAGTCAGCGGGAGCTAGCATAGAGGAAAACAGTACCACAGTAAACAAAGCTCTACTTCAACCCTCTCTGGTATAAACATCCAACACAACAAATGAATAGAAAATATGACACACCTGGAAAATATATAAACAGCACACAGAGGTCTGAGGCTCCTTCCCAACTCCTACAAAAAGCAACAATGCTAAATAACAGCGACGTTAACTATTAGCTGTTAATTGCTAACCACTGTAATAAACAGCTAGTTGCAAGCTAATGACAACACTTCAAGCTATTCACGTTTGCAAGGATAATCCTGCCTGTCCCGCAACAAACACAACAACGTGATTGCAGTTTAAATTTTTATTGTACGTACACAACAAAATGTCTCTGTTTTCTGTAGTCTACTCCGGTGTTCTCGTCTGTGTTCATACTCGTAGGGCAATGTTTATCGTTACCATGGCAATTTGTACTTTCTGCCTCGCACTGCAAGCAGGCTGCAAGGGCGCATTTCTATACGTCATCGGTACGCCCCCCATCTCTACCCAGAACTGTGCCGGCTGCGTTCCCACCTAAGCGCACCCGGGTAACATCTAGAAGTAGTACTAGGGGGCTAGTAGGGTGAGTTCCGGGTAAGAAAATACCCGAGTTTTGCGTTCCCACATACAGCCACCTGTTTGATATCCGTTTGACATCCGGATGTCTCGCTCATGTGGGAAAGGGACTTTAGTGTGTGTGTTTGTGTGTGATGTGTCTTTAGTGTGTGTGGATGTGCCTTTAGTGTGTGTGTGTGTGTGTGTGTGTGTGTGTGTGTGTGTGATGTGTCTTTAGTGTATTGTAGAGGGGAGGTGCTCAGAGCCACGGAGGCTGGTTTGGCTGTCTAATGAAAGGTGTTGACTTTGTGTGTGTGTGTGTGTGCAGCTGAACCGGGTGAAGATGGTGGAGAAGGAGAAGAACGCTCTGGAGGGGGAGAAGAACACTGCTGTGGAGTTCCTCCAGCTGGAGAACGACATCTTCAGGAAGAGGAGCCAGCTCTGCCAGTACTACATGTACGTACTGTACACACACACACACACACACGCGCACACACACACACACGAACGAAGAGGAGCCAGCTCTGCCAGTACTACATGTACGTACACACACACACACACACACGAAGAGGAGCCAGCTCTGCCAGTACTACATGTACTGTAAGTACACACACACAGACACACACACACTCACTCACTCACTCACTCACTCACTCACTCACACACACACACACACTCACTCACTCACTCACTCACTCACTCACTCACTCACTCACTCACTCACTCACTCACTCACTCACTCACTCACTCACTCACTCACTCACTCACTCACTCACTCACTCACTCACTCACTCACTCACTCACTCACTCACTCACTCACTCACTCACTCACTCACTCACACACGAAGAGGAGCCAGCTCTGCCAGTACTACATGTACTGTAAGTACACAGACACTCACTCACTCACTCACTCACTCACTCACTCACTCACTCACTCACTCACTCACTCACTCACTCACTCACTCACTCACTCACTCACTCACTCACTCACTCGCACAATATGCACTGTCAGTCACACGAGAATTCAGCTCTGTGCTCGGGAGGCCTGTATGGAGTACTTGCACACATGCACGTACATGTATGTACTTTCACATCACTACCACATCCTACAAGGAAACACGCATACATACACACACACACACACACACCATTGCTCTCAATTAGCTGTACTTCAGTGTCCTGTGCTGTTTTGGACCCAAAGTTGCACTTCATTTGCATATGCTGTGCGACACTGATCCATATAGAGCGATAAGGAAGTGGCCGTAACACAGTCCCCTATTGGCTGTGGAGGTTGGTAGATAAGGAAGTGGCCGTAACACAGTCCTCTATTGGCTGTGGAGGTTGGTTGATAAGGAAGTGGCCGTAACACAGTCCTCTATTGGCTGTGGAGGTTGGTTGATAAGGAAGTGGCAGTAACACAGTCCTCTGTTGGCTGTGGAGGTTGGTTGATTACCCCATAGAGCTATTTTGGAGACGTGTGTCACATTGCAAGTATAATAAACTTCAGTGCTGCTTCACACGTAGGGTTGCAAAGGGGCGGAAAATTTCCGGTAAATTTCCGGAAACTTTCTGGAAATTTCCCATGGGAAGTTAAGCTGGGGAATTTTGGAAATATTCAAAATGGAAACTTTTATGGAATTACAGAAAATTAGGGAATTAATGGGAATTTACGGGAATTTTGTCTTTTACTAGCAGCTTACATAGCTAGCCAAGACTGCCGTGAACACTGACTGACCTCGACTTACAAAAATGTTTAATGAAATGGCCAAAAAGTACCGACATTACATACATGTATGTATGACCCCAAACCTCACAGATTGTGATTATTTTAAAAGTTCCAAGCTAAATCAGACCAGTAATATGACCATATGATTATTAACCATCCCATTAGAGCTTATGCAAAATTACGTTCTCCCATTTGCATGAGGACAACAGTGATGACACGCCAAGAACTGGGCGACTCTGTTCGCAAACTTCCCACAGTTTGCCACCAGTCATTCCCACATGAGATAACGTTTGCAATGATGTTTTCACCGGGAAAATTAGGTTTCCTATATGTCTAGTAGCCTATGTTGATTGTTGTGTGCATGTAATTGACCTGTGTGCAGGGTAGAAATTCAACTGAGTTTGCATTAAATCAGGTTGTTTTAACTAACATTATGCTGAAAGATGGGATTTTTCCAACTAAATTAAGGTCTCTGTTATATACCAACTTGCCAGATACAAAATTTCCAGTTTATTCCCGTTAATTCCCGTTAATTCCCGTTTATTCCCGTTTATTCCCGTTAATTCCCATGGAAAGTTTCCAACTTTGAAAATTCCCGGAATTTTGCAACCCTATTCACACGTGATGAAGGCCACATATTAGGGTCTAGGAACACACACACACACACACACTCTGCAAGTTGCGTTTATATCAGTGGCGTGTGTGCCCAGAACAGAATGCATTTAGCCGAGCACTTTGAAGTGGAAAGCGGGGCAAATAGCTGGGTGGAAATTGTTGCCCGTCTGGACAATGCATTACTTGTTTTAATGGCTGGAGCTGAGGTTAGTATTGTAATGTTTGGAGCGCTGCATCATGGGAGACATGCGCACACACACACACACACACACACACACACACACACACACACACACACACACCGTGCTGTTTTCCTGACTTCCAGTTTCACTGGCATCACATCGCAGTCAGCCTGGCTTACCATGAGACTGTTCAAGTCTGAGTGTTTGGGCCACTGTTGAACTATGAGTTGCTTTATTTTATTCCTTTATTTATTTAATCATCCATTTAAAAAAAAAAAAAATCCATTTTTGCTACATTTAAAATCCTGAGAGATTCATAATCAAAGAATAAGGGAACTCATCATCAAAGATGAGCTGCTGCTTGTATGATTATCGTTAGTCTCCATTGGTGGCCGTTAAGTTGTAGTTCTGATTGCCACCAATAGGTGAATTACATTTCA
Organism: Sardina pilchardus; assembly: GCF_963854185.1. Classification (NCBI taxonomy): domain Eukaryota; kingdom Metazoa; phylum Chordata; class Actinopteri; order Clupeiformes; family Clupeidae; genus Sardina; species Sardina pilchardus. The sequence goes on from NC_085006.1 coordinate 30,699,033, forward strand.
AATTAAATTTGCAATGTAGCATCAGTGACTGGACTATTAACTGGGCCGTGTCCCTTTTTCATACAAGATTACATCTCCACTGGCCTTTTCCCTCACACTCTTTAATTAACTCCCTCACGTTCAATTCAATTTAACAAGAAATACTTTATTTATCCTGTTGTCATGGTAACATTGTTGCCGTTTTAATGTCGTTGCAGTGATCTGAACGCCCCAGTTTTAGAACACATTTTTGCAGAAAGTTGCTGGTTTTTAGAATGTTGCAGTTCGTCTCGCCGTGGATCTTGTGTTTGAACTGGCCTGAAGCTGCAACTGGCCATGCCACACTCACCCCAATCTACGCCACGCCACGCCACACTCACCCCAATTCACGCTGCAACTGGGAGCGTGTCAATAAAGATCATTTGTTTTATTATTATTTTTCCCTCCAGCCATGACCTGCAGAAGCGTGTGGTGGAGCGCGAGGCGGAGAAGCAGCAGATCCAGGACGACACCAAGGAGCTGACGGAGAAGAGCAGCGCCCTGGCCGAGGAGATGAAGGCCAAGACCCAAGACCTGAAGAACGTGGAGAAGTAAGTGAAGGAGCTCGGCCCCCTTAGCACCTTAGCACCCCTTTCTAAAACGGTTACTACGTCGATCTAGCAAGATTTCATGAAACAAAGGCACAGCAACGAAAAAGTAACGATATATTCATAGATAATCATTCTTCCGCCAAGAAATATATTCCCTCCTTATGAATGGTTGCCATGCAACAACAAGACGCAGCCACTCTAACTTTTGTGCTAGTTTTGTGGTAGCGCATTACTATAGAACGAAATGCGGTCAAGGTGTGAGTTTATCATGATATTTACAACGGCATCGAACGCGATTCAGCCAATCACAATCAAGGACCGGAACTATCCGTTTTAGAAATGTGTGTGTGTGTGTGTGTGCAGGAGGCTGTGTGTGGTGTGTACTGAAAGGTGTGTGTGTGTGTGTGTGTGTGTGTGTGTGTGTGTGTGTGTGTGCAGGAAGCTGGGCAAGGTGACCAAGTACATCGAGAGCCAGAAGGAGAAGTTCACCCAGCTGGACCTGCAGGACGTGGAGGTGCGGGAGAAGCTCAAGCACTGCAAGAGCAAGACCAAGAAGCTGGACAAGCAGCTGCACAAGGACCAGGAGAAGGTGCGTGGGTGTGTGTGTGTGTGTGTGTGTGTGTGCGTGCGTGTGTGCGGGAGAAGCTCAAGCACTGCAAGAGCAAGACCAAGAAGCTGGACAAGCAGCTGCACAAGGACCAGGAGAAGGTGCGTGGGTGGGCGTGCGTGCGTGCGTGCGCATCTGTCGTGTGTGTGTGTGTGTGTGTGTGTGTGCGTGCGTGCGTGTGTGTGTGTGTGTCTTTCATGTGTGCATCTTGTGTGTGTCGCGTGTGTGTGCTCTATTCCTGCAGCCCGTCCTCTCTGGTCCCTGGCTAATCACGGCCTTCCCAGTGTGTGTGCCACGCAGCACGGCTTAATAATCTCTTAACTAATGAATCTGGCATCAGACAAAGGCACACTCTTCTCTTCAGATCCACTTCCAGCAAAAGCAGCTGCTGCTCCCTCCCAATCCAAAAAACTCAACCCAAAATCTTCCAATATTGACACAAAAAAATAAATAAATAAATAAATGTAACTTGTTTCTCTCAGCTCTAGAGTAGTAAATGAGTGAAATTTGTAAAGTTAACGCATATTTATTTTATTTTTTTTTACTGGAGGCCGTCACAGGCGTATGAAGCTTGTAAAGGTTCTGCTCCACAGATGAAAGTATTCAGAGGGCCATTTTGCAGGAAATGCCTGGCCTGTGTGTACGGCTGCTCGGGCCGTAGTACCCCGGGCCGGCCTCTGGAGGGAGCTCCTGGGCCTGCTCTGTAGGACTCTGTAGCTGTTCTGGGCGAATCTGGCTCCCGAGCTGCTCTTGGACGGCAAGCCAACTTGTAAAAAGTAACCAGAGCTATTCTTAGCCGACACTTATATTAATTAGCCCACTTTCGTTTCTGCCCACGTTTACATCCCCTTACAAAAGTGTGAGTTTTTTTTTTCCTTTCTCTCTCTCTTTCTCTTTCTTTATTTCTCTCTCTATCCCTCTCTCTCTCAGCTGCCATCTGTTACACAAAACAGTTGTGGCTCACAAAATGCCTTTAAATAGCACTTCTAGTAACCGTGATGGTTAATTACAACTGAGTCCTGGACCACTTCTGGACTATAACCCAGGCCCAGAACTCGGCTCTGCTAAGGGTCAATCAGAAATGCCCCATCTTTGCCACTGAGAAGCACCATGGCCTGTTGCGTTAGCCCATGACGTGTGTGTGTGTGACAGTGAGAGAGAGAGACGTGTCTTGGCTGGTACTAATGTAAGGCTGTGTGTGTGATTTGTCCGGGCTGGTACTGATGTGTGTGTATGTGATGTGTTTTGGCTGGTACTAATGTAAGAGTGTGTGTGTGTGATGTGTCTTGACTGATACTAATGTAAGAGTGTGTGTGTGTGTGTGTGACATGTCTGGGCTGGTACTAATGTAAGAGTGTGTGTGTGTGTGTGTGTGTGTGTGTGTGTGTGTGACGTGTCTGGGCTGGTACTAATGTAAGCCTATCTCTCTGTGTGTGTGTGTGCAGCTGGAGGAGGTGAAGAACATCCCGGCGAGCAGCGAGAAGATCATCTCGGAGGCGGCGGAGCGGAAGGAGGTGCTGGAGGCCCAGAAGCTGAAGGAGGAGGAGAAGCTGGCGCTGGTCATGGAGAGCCTGAAGGAGGAGACCAAGGGCCTGCAGCAGGACAAGGAGGTGTGTGTGTGTGTGTGTGTGTGTGTGTGTGTGTGTGTGTGTGTGTGTGTGTGTGTGTGTGTGTGTGTGTGTGTGTGTGTGTGTGTGTGTGTGTGTGTGTGTGTGTGTGTGTGTGTGTGTGTGTGTGTGTGTGTGTGTGTGTGTGTGTGTGTGTGTGTGTGTGTGTGTGTGTGTGTGTGTGTGTGTGTGTGTGTGTGTGTGTGTGTGTGTGTGTGTGTGTGTGTGTGTGTGTGTGTGTGTGTGTGTGTGTGTGCGTGCGTGCGTGCGTGCGTGCGTGCGTGCGTGCTTCACTCATCAGGTCTTGTCTTGACTCATCACATGTAACATGATGTTGTCAAATTAGGCAAGTAAGGCCGGTGCTATTAATCAAACAATCAATCAAATTTAATCATCAAGTATGATTTCCAACAATTATGAAATATTAGTTATTTATTATGCAGCCGTACTGACAAGATGTTCGTCATTGCTCTTTCCCCCGCTGTTCAAAGTGTCTTTATTTATCAAAGATTATTTATTTATATGTGAATAAATCCACAATGATTCTAGACTGCATCCATTGTAGCAGCAATCCGGGCAAAGAGGCGAGAACAAGGCCAGAGTGATGCCAAGCCATTTTTCATACAAATGTTAAAATGATGAAAACGCTTCTTTCTTTGAGTCCATGTCTCCCCCACATGCTCTTACAACCCTTTGGCATGTACTGTAGCAGAGTCATTTTCAGTCAGAACTAACATCAAGAGAAGGAGAAAATCAACATTCAAACAATCAACACAAATCAGTATTTGCCAGGGGTATGAATCATTTTGTTCCTAGCTGTACATGTGTGTGTATTGTGTGTGTACACGTGTACACACGTTTGACCCCATTGTAGGGAGTTTTTCCTCGCTCCTGTCACTCATGGGCTCTCTCTGAATGTTTAACACTCTTTAAAGCGCCATGAGACACGTGTGATGTTTCACACCAATGCAAACGAACCGAACTAAGAGCATTTGGTTCGAATGGATCGTTTAGTGTGCAACAACTTCTGTTGGTGTGAAAGCACCCTTTAAGTAAAAATTGGAATGTTTTTGGTGGCTCTCCCCCATAAAGACGGAAGAGCGGGAGCTGATGATGTTGAATCATTTTGTTCCTAACTGTACATGTTCACACACACACACACACACACGTTTGAGCCCATGTTTTGGGGTCTCTCCCCCATAAAGACGTACAGTCAGCTCCCGCTCTTTCATGTTCACACACACACACACACACACACACACACACGTTTGAGCCCATGTTTTGGCGTCTCTCCCCCTTGCAGACGAAGGAGCGGGAGCTGATGGAGCTGAGTAAGGAGGTGAACGAGACGCGCTCGCGCATGGACGTGGCCCAGTCGGAGCTGGACATCTACCTGAGCCAGCACAAGACGGCGCTCACGCAGCTCCACCAGGCCAAGGACACCATGCAGGGCTCCGCCGACACGCTCAAGGAGAGGAGGGCCGCCATCAAGGACCTGGAGGTCAAGATCCCACAGTGCCAGCAGCAACTCAAGAAGGTGTGTGTGTGTGTGTGTGTGTTTAAGCAAAGCTTAAAGCAGTGGTTCTCAAACTTTTTCTTTCATTCCCCACTTTGATCAAGCATGGCTTTCCCGAGCCCCACCTGTCCATCATCGCTCTAAGAAAGTATAGGTCAAGCTCGGAATTGTCACATTTATAATGTCACTTGCTAAATATACATCAGTAACCAATAACAGTTAGGCTAGGCCTACTACAGATAAATATCAGTTCAAAAATAGAGAAAATAAAAATCTAAATCAATGACCAATAACGTCAGTTTTTTGTCATTGACAAGGTGTCAATCCTTGCTTCAAAAAAAGCTAATTTCCAAAATTACAGCAAAAGGGCCAACTATATGCTACCATTGTGTTAGAAATGAAGTTCAACACTCTCACAACCTCGTTCAAAATCTTATTCAGGTCAAGCCTTGACGCGAGCGCTTCCCTGAATGAAACAGTCCGTCTGTTGCGCATCGGGCACTACCTCTTTATCACGACGATAGCATTTCTTGTACCTGCTATCGTCTGTGCGCCAACCGAGCAAAGTCCCTCACAGTTTTCCCATTTGATGTCCTGTTCTGCGAGGTATACTAATTGTTGAGATCAATGTTGAATAGTTCATCTGCAGTGGCCCTACTTTTGGCATAGGCTACTCGCAGAATAGAATATCTGCGGCCGCTGTCAAGTTAACAAAGCGGACATAAGCAATAAATAAACCACCTTTGTAAAGTCAGTGGCCTTGTCCACTTGCAAGGCAAAACATAAGTGTTTGCGTTTGTCATGCAGTTGTTCTTCGAGATCGCAGAACAGCAATTGTGTCGTCGGACAGATAGCCAAGATATCCTTCAATTTCACTGCGCTCGTCTCGAACATGAACGCTTTTTTTTGTTTCCGCTGCAATTAAAATTCCGACGTCAATCATTTTTTTCGGACTACGGTTCCAGGACAGACTAACATTTTCATCTGGTCAATGATAGGCCTACAAGACTCTAGATTACCTCGTTTGTGTTCGTTTTGTGAGATGAAGGTGCATTCTCGTAATTATCAATAAAGGAAGGCACAGGCTAGCCTACAGATTAAAAAGAAATCTCCGTTTTTTCACGTCAGCTCGCGCCCCACCTGGCATGTCTCTGCACCCCACTAGTGGGGCGCGCCCCACAGTTTGAGAAACGCTGGCTTAAAGCAACACTATAGAGTTTTTCGTACCTTAAAATAATGTTTCCAAAATCATTTCAGCAGGTCATCAACTTGTTACAGGGTGAACGGCACTTCTGCCTTCACTTCGCAGCCCTCTATCAGCTATAACCGCACTATGTAACTTTACCAGATCGGGTAGCGTACATGTAGTTCGATGAAATGAGACATCAGAAACTACAAATTTGACTTAATTGCTTCAATGTCGCAATACATCATACTTTCATAAAATCGTGCAACATACACGCTATATCTATACTGAAGGCTACTCTACCTCGTCTGTGGATATCGTTATTTGCTGGATGAACAAATAGTGTGCGTGTGAGTCAGTGTGACGGAGGAAAGTGCTTTAGTGTTGCTTTAAAACACTCGTAGATGCAATTGTAATAATAGATGCATACTCTACTAATAGTCCCTCATATCAGCAGGCCCATACTCCACTAATAGTCCCTGATATCAGCAGGCCCATACTCTACTAATAGTCCCTCATATCAGCAGGCCCATACTCCACTAATAGTCCCTGATATCAGCAGGCCCATACTCTACTAATAGTCCCTCATATCAGCAGGCCCATACTCCACTAATAGTCCCTGATATCAGCAGGCCCATACTCTACTAATAGTCCCTCATATCAGCAGGCCCATACTCCACTAATAGTCCCTCACATCAGCTGAGCCTGACTGTATGTCTCTATCTTTCTGTGTGTGTGTGTGTGTGTGTGTGTGTGTGTGTGTGTGTGTGTGTGTGTGTGTGTGTGTGTGTGTGTGTGTCTGTGTCCCTCAGGATGAGCAGGAGCTGGAGCAGGTGAGCCAGGCGGACGGGCAGGTGCAGGCGTCTCTGCGGGACATGCGTCAGAAGGTGGAGGAGGCCAAGAGCTCGCTCTCCTCCAACCGCAGCCGCGGCAAGGTGCTGGACGCCCTCATGCAGCAGAAGAGGAGCGGACACATCCCCGGCATCCTGGGGCGCCTGGTGAGTGTGTGCTCTCACACACACACACACACACACACACACACACACACAGGCGAAATACACCACCAGCATCCAGGTACACACACTAATACTGGAGAAGTACACCGCCGGCATCCAGGTACACACACACACACACACACACACACACACACACACACACACACACACACACACATGTAAATGTGATTGATATTCAGCAGACGTAGTTAATGTAAAGCAGCAGCGGGTTAAGGACTCAAACCCATGCAGCTGCTCTAGCGCAAAGTTCAGAGGTCAAAAAGAAGGGAGTACACCAGGCATCAGGCAAAATGACTTTCCATGGAGGCATCACGCTGAGCCCAGTGCTGCAGGTCGCAGAGCTGATCCCTGGCAGTCACGAGAGCCCTCCTGCCCCGTGCGGCCGCAGATGCCCCTTTCTCATTTGACGGAGCCCCGGCTTTGCCAATGCCATGCCACGCGCCGCGTGCTGTGCCCCCGGGGCCACACACACACACACACACACACACACACACACACACACACACCTCCTTGTCCACGCGCTGTGCCCCCAGGGGCGTCCATGCTCCCGCACAGCGCTGGAGCAGCGGAATGAATCGCGGAGAGCAGGCGCAGCTCCTCCCATGGCCCAGAGGGCACTGGGACACACGCTCCGCCACCACACACACACACACACACACACACGCACAGGAGGGGTTATCACACACACACACACACACACACACGCGCAGGAGGTGTTATCACTCACACACACACACACACACACGCACAGGAGGGGTTATCACACACACACACACACACACACACACGCGCAGGAGGGGTTATCACACACACACACACACGCGCGCAGGAGGTGTTATCACTCACACACACACACACGCACGCACAGGAGGGGTTCTGAAAGGCTGCATGGCGTGTACTGCGCTGCATATATGAGTGCTGCTGGAGGCTGTTCTGTTATTAATGTTCTCCTCTAATATTGTGTAGCTCTGGAGCTGCTGATCTCACTCTGGGCTCTTATTATGGTCTGGCCAGAGTTGTGTTGTGTTGGTGTTCCCTCCCTGGCCTTTTATTATGGTCTGAATGGCCATATGGCCGAATTGTGTTGTCATACAGTGCTAGACTTTTGTTATGGTTTCTGGGCCACAGTTGTGTTGTCGTACAGGGTGCGCTTCCCAAAACCATAGTTGCTAACCTGCTAACCTGTTGCTAACCTGCTGGTTGGCAATGGGAAATTGCATTGTAATCAGTAATGTTGCTAACTGAGTTTGCAGCTATGCTTGTGGGCAAGGCTCCCCAGGTGGTGCCCGCTCTCTAACGCTCTGTGGTCCTGCGTTGTGTCTGTCGTCAGGGCGACCTGGGGGCCATCGACGAGAAGTACGACATCGCCATCTCCTCCAGCTGCGGCGCTCTGGACAACATCCTGGTGGACACCATCGACACGGCGCAGAAGTGTGTGACCTTCCTCAAGGCACAGAACATCGGCGTGGCCACCTTCATCGGCCTGGACAAGGTGGGGAGCAACAGTGTGTTTGTGTAGTCTGCTGTGTTTGAAAGTGTGTGTGTGTGTGTGTGTGTTTGAGTAGACAGCACTCGTGCATTGCCAAATCAGTGTCTCTCCCTCACACACACACACACACACACACAGGACTATAAAATGGTGCTGAACCAAAATTACTTTCTGCCATTTACTTGCCGTTCACTGACTCCCTTGACGTTTGACCTTTGACCCTCAGATGAAGGTGTGGGAGGCGAAGATGGGCGCCATTGCGACCCCGGAGAGCATCCCGCGCCTGTTCGACATGGTGGCGGTGAAGGAGGAGGCGGTGCGGCCGGCGTTCTACTTCGCCCTGCGCGACACGCTGGTGGCCAGAGACCTGGAGCAGGCCACCAAGGTCGCCTTCCACAAGGACAAGCGCTGGAGGGTCGTCACCATGCAGGGCCAGATCATTGAGCAAGCCGGTAGGGAGCTGTGTGTGTGTGTGTGTGTGTGTCTTCGTCTTCGTGTGTGTGTGTCTCTTTGTGTGTGTGCACACACGTCAGGGGCCATTCAGGGGCAACCGACAGGCATGCAAACTCCTCACCTTTCGGCGAAATTCGCCGTTTTGAATAAAAAATAGGTGACTTACATGGTTCGTGCAGATCCGATGAGAAAATATTTAGGGGGGGGGGGGTCAAGGTGAATTGAATTTACAACTGAGTTTAGAAATCATGCGCAGACGCTAACGCATCTTGAGGTGTTTCTAGAGCCGCATTTAAAACGTGTCTGATCAGCAAGGGATGTGAATGTAGCCCCTATGCGTTTAATAAACATTAGTGGAAGCTAATGTTGACAAAGACGCAACGCGAACAGAACGCGCACGCCAAGTATAGCCTCTGTTGTGAGCGCAGATAGATGCGTCTGAGATGTCAGGTGGAATATGATTCTGGCGAGAAGAGATGCCGAGGGATTTCACAGGTGGGCTAGTTAAAACTTTCAACTTCTATTAGAAAAAGACGCTGAGATTATGTAGCAAAGCATAGGTTGTTTTCTTCTAATGATGAAAGTTCGCGAAATTAGACAAACATGTAGGCTAGACATAACGAGTTCTTTTGATGAAGAATGCGTGCAGTTTGAACCTGGTTTGGTCCAACAAATATTCAGACTTTTCCTTATTCTGATAGTGTCCATTAGGCCTATGAAATCATCAGAAATGTGTAATAAGTACATAATAAGTACATAAGCACAGAGAAAGAGAGAGATAGTAAGAAAGAAAGAAAGCGTGTCCCTCACACTTTTGAAGATTTCGGAGAAGAGTCTCACCTTTTTCACCCCTGACCAGTTTGCATGCCTGAACCGAACTCGTCCACTGCTATCATCAACCCAACCGTCCGCACCTCAAACCAAGAATATCCTTCAATACTATATATATCTATGGTGTGAACCCTTATTCATGTTCTAATTCTAAGTGTGGTCAGCATCAGAACCCTGTGTGGCTTATTCAGGTTCTGATTCTAAGTGTGGTTCTGATTCTAAGTGTGGTCAGCATCAGACTGGCACAGAAGCATCAGAGGCTGTCCAGTGAGCGTCACAAGTTGATGTGCAGTAATTCACTGAGTTCATGAAAAGGCGCTGACGAGAGTCCAAATGGGTTTGTTTCTGTGCATATTTCGTTAAAGGCTTTATTGGTTTGAGTCTTTAGCTCATTTAAACGTGGCTTTGAGGCTGTTCAGATTTATTTGACAGTGCAGCTGCGTTCTTCTATTTGACTACATATGGAAGTGGCCCAAATCAGAATTTGGGGGGGGAAAAGTCAGATTTACACTGGTATTAAAAAACCATCAGATCTGTGTCTCATTAACTGAAGAACCAGGCCTGTTGATATGAACGCAACCATACAGACGTGCTTCCTCAGCCTGTGGCAGAGTAGGAGCCATTGCGTTGTAGTACCTGCCACTCACCCCCACCCCCATCTCCACCCCCAGGTACCATGACTGGTGGAGGTAGCCGTGTGATGAGGGGAAAGATGGGCTCCTCCATCGGCTCAGACAGCCAGATCAGCCAGAAGGAGGTGAGCAGTCACACACACATGCACACCTTACACAGCACAGTTTAACCACACACACACACACACACACACACACACACACACACACACACACACCTTACACAGCACAGTTTAACCACACGCACACACACACACCTTACACAGCACAGTTTAACAACAACTATAGGTCAACGTAGTAATCAAGACTGTACACTGGTATGTGGTCAAATGACAATTACGATGCTTAATAAAGTGAACTCTGTGTGTGTGTGTGTGTGTGTCTCTTTGTGTCTGTGATCTCTGTCTGTGTGTGTGTGTGTGTGTGTGTGTGTGTGTGTGTGTGTGTGTGTGTGTGTGTGTGTGTGTGTGTGTGTGTGTGTGTGTGTGTGTGTGTGTGTGTGTGTGTGTGTGTGTGTGTGTGTGTGTGTGTGTGTGTGTGTGTGTGTGTGTGTGTGTGTGTGTGTGTGTGTGTGTGTGTGTGTGCGCAGCTGGACCGCATGGAGAGCGCTCTGCGGGAGCAGCAGAGCCAGAGGCAGGAATATCAGCAGCAGCGGCAGCAACTGGAGGAGAAGGTGCATCGCCAGAGACAGCAGCTCAGAGACATGAAGAACACCCTGGAGAAATACACCGCCAGCATCCAGGTACACACACACACACACACACACACACACACACACACACACACACACACACACACACACACACACACACACACACACACACACACACACACACACACACACACACACAGCTCAGAGACATGAAGAACACCCTGGAGAAATACACCGCCAGCATCCAGGTACACACACACACACACACACACACACACACACACACACACACACACACACACACACACACACACACACACACACACACACACACAGCTCAGAGACATGAAGAACACCCTGGAGAAATACACCGCCAGCATCCAGGTACACACACACACACACACACACACACACACACACACACACACACACACACACACACACACACTGCTCAGAGACATGAAGAACACCCTGGAGAAATACACCGCCAGCATCCAGGTACACACACACACACACACACACACACACACACACACACACACACACACACACACACACACACACACACACACACACACACACACAGCTCAGAGACATGAAGAACACCCTGGAGAAATACACCGCCAGCATCCAGGTACACACACACACACACACACACACACACACACACACACACACACACACACACACACACACACACACACACACACACTGCTCAGAGACATGAAGAACACCCTGGAGAAATACACCGCCAGCATCCAGGTACACACACACACACACACACACACACACACACACACACACACACACACACACACACACACACACACACACACACACACACACACACACAGCTCAGAGACATGAAGAACACCCTGGAGAAATACACCGCCAGCATCCAGGTACACACACACACACACACACACACACACACACACACACACACACACACACACACACACACACACACACACTGCTCAGAGACATGAAGAACACCCTGGAGAAATACACCGCCAGCATCCAGGTACACACACACACACACACACACACACACACACACACACACACACACACACACACACACACACACACACACACACACACACACACACACACACACACACACACACACACACACACACAGCTCAGAGACATGAAGAACACCCTGGAGAAATACACCGCCAGCATCCAGGTACACACACACACACACACACACACACACACACACACACACACACACACACACACACACACACACACACAGCTCAGAGACATGAAGAACACCCTGGAGAAATACACCGCCAGCATCCAGGTACACACACACACACACACACACACACACACACACACACACACACACACACACACAGCTCAGAGACATGAAAAACACCCTGGAGAAATACACCGCCAGCATCCAGACACACACACACACACACACACACACACACACACACACACACACACACACACACACACAGCTCAGAGACATGAAAAACACCCTGGAGAAATACACCGCCAGCATCCAGACACACACACACACACACACACACACACACACACACACACACACACACACACACACACACACACACTGCTCAGAGACATGAAGAACACCCTGGAGAAATACACCGCCAGCATCCAGGTACACACACACACACACACACACACACACACACACACACACACACACACACACACTGCTCAGAGACATGAAGAACACCCTGGAGAAATACACCGCCAGCATCCAGGTACACACACACACACACACACACACACACACACACACACACACACACACACACACTGCTCAGAGACATGAAGAACACCCTGGAGAAATACACCGCCAGCATCCAGGTACACACACACACACACACACACACACACACACACACACACACACACACACACACACACACAGCTCAGAGACATGAAGAACACCCTGGAGAAATACACCGCCAGCATCCAGGTACACGCACACACACACACTAACACTTGAGAAATACACTGCCAGCATCCAGGTACAAGTATACACACACACACACACAATCAACACTGGAGAAATAGTCATCATCCATGTAAGCCATCTTACAGGTGTGTACACACACACACCTCGTACAGGTGTACATGCTCACACACCTCATACAGATGTACACGCTCACACACCTCGTACAAGTGTACACGCTCACACACACCCCTAGCTCTACAGATCGTACAGGTGTACACACACACACACACACACACACACACACCTGGTACAGGTGCACACGCCCACACCCCTGTGCTGGTGCTCTGCAGGGTCTGGCGGAGCAGGAGCTTCTCCTGAAGTCCCAGATCAAGAAGCTGGAAGCTGCCGTCATCGCCGCTGCACCTGACAAGGCCACACAGAAGAAGATGGAGAAGCAGCTGGAGGCCTTCAAAAAAGGTGTGTGTGTGTGTGTGTGTGTGTGTGTGTGTGTGTGTGTGTGTGCGTGATAGATCAACTCCCAGGTTGCTATGGAGAGGCTTTCCCTTATGTTAGTAATTTTTGATTAACACTAGAAGCGCCAAGCACCGGTCATTTGACCGCTGACGCGTATTACTAGAAGCGCCGTGTAGGTTTGACCTAGATATACCTAGAACGGCCGGGCTGCGGTCATTTGACCGCAGTGATTACAAAAAAAAAAAAATCTTTTCACTCGATTCAATTCCAGGACCCTACGTTCACGACTTTTCCTAAATATGCGTGTTTTGTCACCCAGAATTTTTACATGACCAAAAGCACACCGGTACAAGCTAGTTTAGAGCTATTTTGCGCTCACTTATGTGACAACACTATGTTGTCTCGCGTTCGGCCATGTTTGTCCAGGCTGCTATTCTCTTTTCTCACAGCAGATGTCGCAAGGGTTTCCTGTCAGTCGGGCATGAGAATGATATTTTACCATAAAACATATAGTTTATATATGTGCAATATGAATTAGGCCTATATATGTGATTTATTTTAATAACTATTTTTCATTTACATGGCATAGTCTATGGAGGCGATTTACAGTGGTAAAATGCGAGTTTGTTTTGAAAACGTTGTTCTGCGACGTTGTTCTATTAGGCAGGCCTACGTGTGTAAAAAATATTTTCAGCTGAAATTCGTCGAAGCCTATTTATGTACGTAGGGCGCGTATGCCTACGTACATTCATAGTTGTATCTTATCTTCTATTTGTAGGCTATCTTTTAAAGCTCAGACTAATAAGCATTTTCTTACATAGCCTATTTGCTGGACAAAGAAATATATTTCCAAAAATTATGGTGCATGCATTCAGTGGCGCAACGTTAAATCCCTCGACCACTGCGCGGGAGACCCGGGTTCGCAGCTTGGCACGAGCGAAAAAATGTAGTTTATATTTAACTGAAATCGCAGACTGTTTTTCAACGTCGACGAACAATTATTTTTTGTTAATGGTTTTTCATAACAAACTATCTGAAATAAACGGATGAATCACAATACTAGCCAAATTGAGCCGCCATCTGACAAACTTTGACTAAGCCAGTTAGACGTTTTGCATCTAAAAATAATTATATCATAGAGACACGCGAAAAATAAACGAGCCTAGAAATTAGGCTACATGAGATTTTCCCACTGGACACACCACATCAGTATTGTGCTCGTTGCTACGATATACAGAAGAACTCACAGTGAGTTGACATGGGGGAAAGAAGCAAGCAACGTAGCCTAATCTTGATCTCGCCTATGGCTAGTCAGACATTTGTTAAATCTCCAGGGCCAGGTTGCACAAACACCAAAACCAAAGATTGATGATATGAACCAAATATTCTGGAACAGACGGATTTACAACATTGAACGCGATAGGTTATTATAGGCTTACGAAAAAGTATAGGCCTATAGGAATCTTATAGTATTTTGGGACTAAATATTGTAGGAATCTTATAGGAATCTTATAGGAATATTATAGTAAATTGGGACATACTACAGAAGTACTACAAGATTGCTATAGAAATACTATAGCGGCTAGAGGATATTATAGAGGTATTACAGAACAAAACAGAAGTCCGTGATGCGACTTCCACCGTTTCCTTTCCTGTTCACAACGCATGCAGTCTACATTGAAGTGAAACCTGCAGAACGTTGTCCAAAACAATACAATAACATTGTGTGTTGAGATCTAGTACAATATAGACATCTGTAGACATGAAGTGGCAACTAAAGCCATGATCAGTCATGAAAACGTTGGCGGCTGCAGCCTCATTTAGGTTTTGGCTGGGCCAGCTAGCCAGCCAACTACTTCATCAGCCAGCCGTTATTCTCAAAGCAAATGGCTTCGGGGTCTATACATAACACACTATCCATTGCAACATAGCCTATTTGAAACCGATCATTCCCCCTCCCCCATACACTCGTCTAGGCTAGGCTACAGACATCACCGCGCATCGAGGACAATTAACTGCCTCCCCACCCCCACCGCCTCTCTCTGTGCATAGGCTAGGCTGTAGGCATGGCTATTTAGGCAACTCGTGGAAGAATGCGCAATCATGTTTCATCGCATATGCGCGTTTCAGAATGTTCGAATTCGCCAGCGTGCGTGTAGATGTGTGAATAGAAAAAACAGAACATAGCCTATATTTATTGATGCCTTGCTTAAAATAACTTCCGCCATGAACAAGTCGGGAATCGAACTAGCAATCCTTTGATTGTGAGGCCGAAGCTCTAACCAGTGGGCTACAGTTGTCCTCTATAGCTCAGTGAAAATGTGTATCTCAATGCTGGATCTCGAATTCACGTAGACGTTAGCTTAAATTGTAGAAACAAGAAGCCCAAAGCCTTTTTTCAGCAGACATCGCAAACATATCATACACATTCACAAAACGGAGAATATCGTTCTGCTCAGCATAGCTCTCTATCTCCCTCCCTCCGATGTAGCTAGACCCTATAAGATGCTTCTCCCTAAATTAATAAAAAAATGTTTTAGAAAGTAGCCACGGTAGCCTGTAAAATGCGGTCTGAAATCCTGGCTACTGTGTAATTGAAACCAGACTATTCATTGTCGGCAGACTGTTCATTTTCGGCGGCGCAAACAGATAGGCTACCTATTAAAAATAGAAGTGAATTTGGGGAGTGAATTGACTTTTACCCATTCACTTTTAGAGCATTTTAGTTGAAAGTCAAGTTTGCTTAAGGTTTGTTCAAGAACTCTTCCAGAGTTTTTACCTCAAACAACACAAATCAACACAACTAAATGAACAGATAACTCGAACGTGCTGTATGTCATAATGAAACAACCACAGACCATCAACAACACGGTCTGACACGAATGATACTAGTGCAAACTGAATTTATGACCAAACAATTTGATTCGTGCACGAAGCGCCATCTAGCGATCATTTTGTGTAAGTAACAGCCTCCCAGTCTAAGGACTCAGCGGTCTTTTGACCGCCTCGCCGCGCTTTAAGTAGTTCACAACAGCACGGCGCTTCTAGTAGGTCGTCAAAGCGGTCAAATGACCGGGGCGCGGCGCTTCTAGGTATAAGTGGGTCAGAACGGCGCGGCGCTTCTAGTGTTAAAGTATCGGCCAAGTGAATATGTATAAAATTCAGAGTTCCCGCGGGTCATGGAATTTCTGTAATATCATGGAATTTTAGAGAGTCTGTTCCCGACGTGGAATATGAGGGAATTGTATCTTTTTGGGGGGAAAGTCACGGAATACGAGGGAATTTTCAGCAGAACGTGTGTATGCCTGCTCATTAGCTTTAGCATCTCCTCCTAGCATTTCCTGCCTCAAAGAAAGTAAGATTCTTGAAAGCCACACAGGTGCTCTGAAAGTCATTGGTCGGTATATTGTGCTATTCATGATATCATTTTTTTCATGGAAATTCAGGGGGGGGGGGGTTTGTCAGGGGGAAAAGTCATGGAATTTTTACATTTGAATTGGAGTGGGAACCCTGACAATATGAATGTGTGATGCTAGAATAGGCCAGACAGTAGAACACTTTTGTATTTGAGATCATTCTACATATTCATTTGGCTGACACTTCAGTCCAAAGTAACTATAATGCCAGTTGCCATCACCATCATGATGATGATTCTAGTGTGATACTAGAATAGACCAAATAGTAGAAGAGTTCACTAACCCCTCCCCTCCAGACTTTTTCTTTCATGGAAATTCAGGGTTTTTGTCAGGAAAAAAGTTGTGGAATTTTACATTTGATTTAGAGTGGGAACCCTGACAATATGAACGTGTGATACTAGAATAGACAGTAGAGGAATTCACTAACCCCACCACTCTCCTCCCTCCCCTCCTCCTCCCCTCCCCTCCTCCCCCCATAAATTACATAATGTTTTGGATATATACTCCACAGTATAAGCTAGGGATGCAACGGTACAGTTTTGCCACGGTTCGGTTTGTATCACGGTTTTTGGGCCACGGTAACGGTTCGGTTTCAATATATCAATATTATCTTGGCTCTAGCATACAGGAGGCTATATTTGCCTTTTCTATTTCAAATCAACAATGTGCTTCTACTTACACTTGCAGAGAAAATATTAAATGCATAGCCTGACACAGATGAAGCAGAATCACAAAAATGTATTAAAAGAAAAGAACACCATCATTGCCTTCTGTCATAAACAGGCAATGTTATCCATAGTGCAGTGCAGCATAAAGTAATGTGTAGTTATTTATTTAATAAACTCACTGTTCTTCACACATTTAAAGAAAATACTTAACTGTTATACACCCTCAAAAAAGTAGTGAACAATTCTGAAAATCTTCTCAAAATTATTGGTGAGGTAGTATTATGTGTAGTTTCAAATGGATATTTGATTTGGGAGTGCCTGCCCTGTCCTCTTTTATGAACGTAAAAAATGTAAACATAGACAAAAGTGCAGTGCAGCATTAAAAATATTAGAACAATGAAATGAACATTATTGCAACCTGTTGTCAGGGGGGGCAATATTCCGAGAAGAAAGTGGCAAATTTGCCACTTCACAAAGTGTCTGTTTCCCCTGTGTCTCCTGTCGTGTGTGTGTGTGTGTGTGTGTGTGTGCGTGTGTGTGCGAGAGAGTTGTGTGATTGACGAGTGGACGAGCGATTGACTGATTTAGCAGTGAGTTTATTGTTTTTCGAGTGGACACCTCCCGCTGCCCGTAGCCTAGCATGTACAACGTCAGGAAAATAAATGACCCGAGTTTGGAATGACATGTCAGCCTCCCCATCTCCTATAACCTCCCATCCCTACAATATTTTCCAGTAAACTATCAAAAAGAGAATACACTCAGCTGTGTCGGCGTCACGCTTTCTTAGGCTACTCTAGCGAGCAATCAACGCAGGGCAGAAACCAGCGGTTACACTGTTACACACAGACTTTATAATGTGGCAAATTTTCGACCTTCTAAAGTGGCAAATTTGCGTCTTTACAAAGTATATATACGTGGCCCTAATACGCCGTCGTATTCGTTATGTCTTTGGGAATTATAGGAATATTGTTGTCGAAAGGCTGCAGCAATGGATGGTTGGGTTTTCGGTGGCAAACTAACTCTCCGTGCTGCTCCACTTAAGGTTACAGCCGGGTGATGAAGGCGCAAGTGGGCCGACATGTTGGATGTGTTACCTTTATTAGGTGATCGTTGTGAAGCAGTGCTTGCAATGCACACTGTGCTTTGTTTACTGACGGTCTTTTTGCCTTGTTCGTGGGCTACTTCAAATGTCGCCATGATCATGCAGCCGCCGGTAAAGTTTGTTTCTTCTCACATGACTCCTTCATTTGCATTTCAACGCGCTTATTGGCTCTTGGGAAATTCAGTAAAATTCTGATTGGTTGTTGCAAGGTTGACGAGAGGCAAGCTGAACAGTCAGAGAAAACGCATCCCCCGGGTCCTAAGCACTCCTCTCTATCGCTCCCAGGCTACGCGCGCGCAATAACCTTGTATTAAATAAAAAGTTTAATGTCGCGTATACCGAAATATTGCGGTTTAGGTGAGTCTATTGAACCGAACAGGCCAAACCGAACGGTTCAATAAATTATTGAAAACCGTTGCATCCCTAGTATAAGCCATAAATATAGACCAAATGAAACCATCTTATGACTGCCTTGTGCTGATGACTTCTCCCTCCTCCTCCTGCAGAGTTCGAGGCGGCGTCCAGCAAAGCGGGGAAGGTGGAGGCCGAGGTGAAGCGCCTGCACACACTCATTGTGGACATCAACAGCCACAAGCTGAAGGCGCAGCAGGACAAGCTGGACACGGTGAACAAGGGGCTGGACGAGTGCGCCTCCGCCAGCACCAAGGCCCAGGTGGCCATCAAGACCGCCGGACGGTGAGAGAGCTAGCTGCTTGCTTGCTTGCTTGTTTGTTTGTTTGTTTGTTTGTTTTTGCCTTATCATGGCCCAAGCACTAAATGAAATGAGAATGATGTAATGAACACTAGACTGGGCTCCGATACTTCACTGGAATCCTGCTGTTGGCCGTTGACCTCGTCAGGCACGTTATCCATCTTCTAAGCCCTGCTATAAAACATTTCTGGGATTATAAACAAAAGGGTTCATTTCATTTTTTTTTGCGTTGTGGGCAGTAATCTGAAGAAGTCGTAGGAGGGTGTGGTGTTAAGATGTAACATGTGTGTGTGTGTGTGTACTAATTTGAAGAAGTCTGAGGAGGCGGCGTTATTCAGCTGTAATATGTCGTGTGTGTGTGTGTGTGTGCAGTAATCTGGAGAAGTCGGAGGAGGCGGCGTTATTCAGATGTAATATGTCGTGTGTGTGTGTGTGTGTGTGTGTGTGTGTGTGTGTGTGCAGTAATCTGAAGAAGTCTGAGGAGGCGGCGTTATTCAGCTGTAATATGTCGTGTGTGTGTGTGTGTGTGTGTGTGTGTGTGCAGTAATCTGAAGAAGTCTGAGGAGGCGGTGGCCAAGGTGGCGCAGGAGCTGGAGGAGAACAAGAGGACGATGGAGGAGCTGACGGAGCTGCTGAAGCAGCTGGAGGAGCAGGCCGGAGACATCATGAAGGCCTGCCAGGAGGCCGAGGTACGCTCCCAATACCGCGCACACACACACACACACACACACACACACACACACACTAATGCTGGAGAAATACACCGCCAGCATCCAGGTACATGTGTGTATACACACACACACAATCAAGAAATAGTCATCATATACTGTATTTAGGCCATCTTACAGGTGTTCACGCTCACACACCTGTAGCTCTACAGATCTTACAGGTGTACACACTCTCACACACACACACACACACGGATGCACTCATGCACGGTCCCTCCCAGAGGCCTTGTACACTGTGAACAGGAACCCGCCTCCGTGCTGTAAAACTGCTTGCGGTATTTTGACCAGAAATAAATCTGTTCGGAACTTGACAAGTGCAGCGGTTCGGTGCTGGCACAATTATGTATTTATTTTTCTGTGAACCGATGTGGTGGTGTGATACGATACGATCTTTATTTGTCAGTTTGCGCTGAAATTCTTTTTGCACCCATGGGTAGCTCATTTAAGGATTGCACTGCTGTGGTCAGGCCCTAATGCTCTCCTTGGGTTGCTACGCTGGAAAGTACCCCTGGCCTCCTCTACTCTTATGGAGATTCTGTCAATGTCAGACGGTTTAATGCTCTTAACTATGT
Source organism: Sardina pilchardus (assembly GCF_963854185.1). Classification (NCBI taxonomy): domain Eukaryota; kingdom Metazoa; phylum Chordata; class Actinopteri; order Clupeiformes; family Clupeidae; genus Sardina; species Sardina pilchardus. The sequence goes on from NC_085006.1 coordinate 30,719,208, forward strand.
TTACACATTCCTTGGGATGGGCAGAAGAATGAATCAAAACGACAAAAGAAATCATTTAACTAAATTTGCAAGCATATTTTCATTGCTAGTCACAATGGTTTTATTTATTTTTCATTTTATTATGACACCCCAGTCATTTGTTTCATATTGTCCCAGAGTCTTTTGGGGTTTCCTCTCGATTCTGTTAAATTACGCACACACCACGTCGGCAAAATTTTTTGAGTCATGTTAACTTGAACTGTCATGGGATTCTGGAAGTAGAATATTAAATAGCCTGTTTTGTAAAAATCCTGAATTCTCTAGCTCCCTCTAAAGCCTGTAATCGTGCTTACAAAAATGGAGCGCTCCCTGTTTTGTTTAAGCAATCACGTTAGGGGGGAGGAATCACTACCTGTCAATCACAGCTTGTGAACACTCTGCTATGGAGCCACTGCTACTCTCCTCATGTGCACAACCTCGTCTCCAGAGCATGGTTGAGGTTTGGGGAGGGACCTGAAAGTTGTATCGGTTTGAATTTTCCGACTTAAGAATTTTGAAGACTTGCCGACGGCAGGCTGTGTAACAGCTGGTTATTGATGAGTTTAGTTACATGCATCTGTATTGTTTAGTTACATGCATCTGTATTGTTTAGTTACATGCATCTGTATTGAGGCTGTGCAAGTGCTGGTTATTGATGAGTTTAGTTACATGCATCTCATCCCATCTGTACTGATTGAGGCTGTGTAAGTGCTGGTTATTGATGAGGTTAGTTACATGCATCTCATATCTGTATTGAGGCTGTGTAAGTGCTGGTTATTGATGAGTTTAGTTACATGCATCTCATATCTGTATTGAGGCTGTGTAAGTGCTGGTTATTGATGAGGTTAGTTACATGCATCTCATATCTGTATTGAGGCTGTGTAAGTGCTGGTTATTGATGAGTTTAGTTACATGCATCTCATATCTGTACTGATTGAGGCTGTGTAAGTGCTGGTTATTGATGAGTTTAGTTACATGCATCTCATATCTGTATTGAGGCTGTGTAAGTGCTGGTTATTGATGAGGTTAGTTACATGCATCTCATATCTGTATTGAGGCTGTGTAAGTGCTGGTTATTGATGAGGTTAGTTACATGCATCTCATATCTGTATTGAGGCTGTGTAAGTGCTGGTTATTGATGAGGTTAGTTACATGCATCTCATATCTGTATTGAGGCTGTGTAAGTGCTGGTTATTGATGAGGTTAGTTACATGCATCTCATATCTGTATTGAGGCTGTGTAAGTGCTGGTTATTGATAAGGTTAGTTACATGCATCTCATATCTGTATTGAGGCTGTGTAAGTGCTGGTTATTGATGAGGTTAGTTACATGCATCTCATATCTGTATTGAGGCTGTGTAAGTGCTGGTTGCTGATGAGTTTAGTTACATGCATCTCATATCTGTATTGATTGAGGCTGTGTAAGTGCTGGTTGCTGATGAGTTTAGTTACATGCATCTCATATCTGTACTGATTGAGGCTGAGTAAGTGCTGGTTGCTGATGAGGTTAGTTACATGCATCTCATATCTGTACTGATTGAGGCTGAGTAAGTGCTGGTTGCTGATGAGGTTAGTTACATGCATCTCATATCTGTATTGAGGCTGTGTAAGTGCTGGTTGCTGATGAGTTTAGTTACATGCATCTCATATCTGTATTGAGGCTGTGTAAGTGCTGGTTGCTGATGAGTTTAGTTACATGCATCTCATATCTGTATTGAGGCTGTGTAAGTGCTGGTTGCTGATGAGTTTAGTTACATGCATCTCATATCTGTATTGAGGCTGAGTAAGTGCTGGTTGCTGATGAGGTTAGTTACATGCATCTCATATCTGTGTTGAGGCTGTGTAAGTGCTGGTTGCTGATGAGTGTGCGTGTGGTCCTCCCGGCCTGCAGGAGGCGCTACCGGAGGTGCAGGAGCAGCACAAGTCGGTGCTGCAGGAGATCAAAGTGCTGCAGGAGCAGGAGCACGCGCTGCAGAAGGAGTCCCTCAACGTGCGCCTCCGCGTGGAGCAGATCGACACCGCCATCGCCGAGAACACCACCAAGATCAAGCACTGGCAGAAGGAGGTGCGTACACACACACACACACACACACACACACACACACACACACACACACACACACACACACACACACACACACACACACACACCGCCATCGCCGAGAACACCACCAAGATCAAGCACTGGCAGAAGGAGGTGCACACACACACACACACACACACACACACACACACACACACACACAGCCATCACCGAGAACACCACCAAGATCAAGCACTGGCAGAAGGAGGTGCGTACACACACACACACACACGCACACACACACACACACACACACACACACACACACCGCCATCACCGAGAACACCACCAAGATCAAGCACTGGCAGAAGGAGGTGCGTACACTACACACACACACACACACACACCGCCATCACCGAGAACAACACCAAGATCAAGCACTGGCAGAAGGAGGTGCGTACGCACACACACACACACACACACACACACACACACACACACACACACACCGCCATCACCGAGAACACCACCAAGATCAAGCACTGACAGAAGGAGGTGCGTACGCACACACACACACACACACACACACACACACACACACACACCGCCATCACCGAGAACACCACCAAGATCAAGCACTGGCAGAAGGAGGTGCGTACACACACACACACACACACACACACACACACAGCCATCACCGAGAACACCACCAAGATCAAGCACTGGCAGAAGGAGGTGCGTACACACACACACACACACACACACACACACCGCCATCACCGAGAACAACACCAAGATCAAGCACTGGCAGAAGGAGGTGCATACACACACACACACACACACACACACACCGCCATCACCGAGAACACCACCAAGATCAAGCACTGGCAGAAGGAGGTGCGTACGCACACACACACACACACACACACACACACACACACACACACACACACACACACACACACACACACACACACACACACACACACACTGCCATCACCGAGAACAACACCAAGATCAAGCACTGGCAGAAGGAGGTGCACACACACACACACACACACACACACACACACACACACACACACACACCGCCATCACCGAGAACAACACCAAGATGGTATTTACCTGTTTTTGTCCCTGCCCCCCCTCCTCCTCTGTTCAGGGCACCAAGCTGTCGCTGCACCCCATCGATGACAAGCCGGCGGAGGAGCTGGTAGTGCTGAGCGGCGAGGAGCTGGAGGCCATCCACAGCTCCGACGAGCTCAAGAACGCCATCGCCCTGCTGGAGGACCGCTGCGCACACATCAAGCCCAACCTGGGCGCCATCGCCGAGTTCAAGAAGAAGGTACACACACACACACACACACACACACACACACACACACCGCTCTGCTGGAGGACCGCTGCGCACACATGAAGCTCAACCTAGGCGCCATCGCAGAGTTCAAGAAGAAGGTACACACACACACACACACACACACACACACACACACACACACACACACACACACACACACACACACACACACACACACACACACACACACACACACACACACACACACCGCTCTGCTGGAGGACCGCTGCGCACACATGAAGCTCAACCTGGGCGCCATCGCCGAGTTCAAGAAGAAGGTACACACACACACACACACACACACACACACACACACACATCGCCCTGCTGGAGGACCGCTGCATTAACATAGCATACAGACAGATTCATACATGATGCATACAACATAGATACATGAATACACAAGTACATAAGGGTCATACTAATCCATAACAGTACTCAGCGTTTGGAGTTCAGGAAGTTTATTGCTGTGGGAATGAAACTGTTTTTGAAGCGAGTTGTTCTGGAGCTGATTGAACTGAGTGATGCTTGAATTTGATTGATTGACACACTTCAGTAAAGAGTTGTGCTATGCTGACTTCAATGAGGTTTCAGTGATTTTACTCTCGATAAACATGAAAGGGCTTTCAGCCAGTGGTCCATGAAGGCATTCCTGGTGTTCCTTCCTGACATTTGGAGTGTAGTTTTAATCACATTAGTTTTAGTCAGCAGTGCTCATCATCAGATTGCTCTCTAAGTCAGAATGATGGTCCATAGGTCAATTAATTGAATTGCTGATGCAATACACCCTTAAATGGTGTCTCACTCTTTTCTTTCTTTCTTTCTCTCTCTTTTCTTTCTCTCCTCTCCCCCCCCCCCCCCCCCCCCCCCCCCTTTCCCTCTCCCCCCCCCCCCTTTCTCTCTCTCTCCCTGCTGTACCATGCCCTGCCTGTAGGAGGAGCTGTATCTGCAGCGTGTGTCTGAGCTGGACGACATCACCACGCAGAGGGACGACTTCAAACGCGGCTACGAGGAGCTGCGTAAGCAGCGGCTGCACGAGTTCATGGCCGGCTTCAACATCATCACCAACAAGCTGAAGGAGAACTACCAGATGCTCACACAAGGGGGCGACGCAGAGCTGGAGCTGGTCGACAGCCTGGACCCCTTCTCCGAAGGCATCAACTTCAGGTAACGACTCCCCGTGAACTTGAGCCAAGAAGCCATTTTTTTAGTGTTTTTAGAATTGCAATATATGGGTGCTGAAAGATGGGGGGTGTTTTGTGAGATGTGTGTGTGTGTGTGTGCGTGCGTGTGTGTGTGTGTGTGTGTACAGCTAGTGAGTAATACTGCTGCCTCATCACTGCTTGTTTCAGGATTCCCACAATCATGGCATTTTAAAATCCCATTTTGCAAGCCTGGAAACATCATGGAATTCTGTAAATTATTTCATTTAAAAGTTTTGGAAAGCTTTTTTTGTATGGTGGTGGAACAAAATGAATGTTCTTTTACCACTCCATGGCTCATTTCTGCCCTGTGATTGGTTTCCCATTGAATTGATATGGCCTATCACCCTATTAGGAAAATAGGGTGATCATTTAAATTCAACAGTTATACCCACCTATTGAGTAAAATGGGCAAGTCTGTGTAGTTATAGGTTATGAAGGATCAGAAATGTCATTGAAGGTCCTTGAAAAGTCATGGAAACGTTTTGAAATGTCAGTGAAAATGGGTTGGAAGTTGGAACCCATGAAGGTCATTTTGTTGTTTGTAGCAGTAGTGGCATTTGAGAGTTTGGCAGAGTTGAACAGTTGTGGCTGTTCTCTCTCTCTCTCCTAGTGTGCAGCTGATTTGACAGTCGTGGCTCTTCTCTCCCTCCCTCTCTCTCTCTCTCCCTCCGTCTCTCTGTCTCTCTCTCTCTCTCTCTCTCAGTGTGCGGCCGCCGAAGAAGAGCTGGAAGAAGATCTACAACCTGTCTGGCGGAGAGAAGACTCTGAGCTCGTTGGCCCTGGTGTTCGCGCTGCACCACTTCAAGCCCACGCCCCTCTACTTCATGGACGAGATCGACGCCGCCCTCGACTTCAAGAACGTCTCCATCGTGGCCTGCTACATCTATGTGAGTGGCCATTTGTGGGGTTTAGGGCACTTCTATGAGTGAGGCTCTTTGTGGGGTTTAGTAGACTAGGTACAGTGCTTCCCCTAGAATTATTTCCAGCAGTGATGCTTTCCCATTCTTGATTTCATTCATGCTGCTAAGGCAGTCTGGAAACTACCGCCCTAATTTTTGCCTGAGAAAGGGGACCAATCACAGAACAGGGGAGAAAGCAAGACCACGACGAGCTATGCACAGACGCATTTGATAGACATCCGTGGCACCCAATTAACGGATATCATTTTCAAATATGAGAAAATGAACGTCTGGTTGCCAGACCACGTCTCGTTTGAGAAGTGGTAGGCGCTAGCCAGGTTAAGAGAAAGAGGAAAGTACATTAAAGTACAAATAAATATGTTTTGGGAGCTGAAACCAAAAGTTTCACCATTTCGCTCCTGTCACTGATTGCAGGTGTGATGTAAGAGACTGGCTCTGGCGAGTGCTGGGCACGAGATCTCTAGGCATTGTGACATAATCCCCTTGTTGGGCACACTCACAATGAAATGATCTGGAGCAACAATGGCAAATGCAGAAGTGCGTATGCGCGTATGCGCGTGTGTGTGTGCGTGCGCGCATGTCTGGTTCTGCTGCAGGGGGAACCGCTCTGCGCCCTTCTTACCGGTTCTGTAGAACAAGCAGAGCGGATTACGGAGTGGCCTGCCTGCGGTTCTTGGGCAACACTGGCAGCGTTGCGTAAGGGGCTGTGGGTTTGGGTCCTGCAAAGTACCAGCCTTTGTGTTGTTGCGTCTCCATCTTAAGCCTTCTTTTAGTCAGAGCCTTTGACCTCTGTGACTGTTGCTGACTGAGTAAAAATCTGCAGGAAGAATGGCTACAATGGGTGCCTCTCATTTGGGCTTTTATAAGTCCTCCCTCGCTTCTCACTGATCTACATATGCAGCAACAATGGGATAGTTTATCCAGTGTTAGTTATAGATCAGTGGGAACGCCCCTCAAGGATCGAGGAGAGATGTTGAGAGGCACCCAATGATCATAGTTTGTTTTAACTTGTGAAAATTGTCGCTCCTCCCTTTCCGTAGGAGCAAACCAAGAACGCCCAGTTCATCATCATCTCCCTGAGGAACAACATGTTTGAGATCGCCGACCGCCTCATTGGCATCTACAAGACCTACAACACCACCAAGAGCGTCCCCATCAACCCCAAGACCATCAGTCTGAAGGAGGTGGTGTCCTCTGCCTGAGGCCTGCACAGGCTCCACTAAGGACCTCTGTTTTCTGTCTCCTGTATTTGTCGTTTTTAATGTTGTGTATCGTTTAATCCTCTTCCTGTTTCCATTCCGTCTTTTACCTCCCACTGTTTATATCAATGTGTTTAAATTCTTTCACACAATTCACACAAAGCTGCTCTTTTTTTAACTATTATAAATAAACTTTATTAAAGTGTTTACAGTGGTGTCATTATTTGTGTTCTCAAAAATATTGGTATGATTTTTTTATGCATTCACAGCATGAGGTTAAGGCAGTAAGCAAGCATTTGTTAAGGTTCACAGTGACCGCCAGCTACTTCGTAAAGCCTTCTAGCTTCTGCCCCTTGCTACTACATTAGTTTCCCCAGCCTAGTTAGTGCCAAACAATAGCGGCCTACATAGCTGAGGTCAACATTTACATGTCTGTTTCCTTTAAAGGGACAAGCCGACTATTTTGGAAAATCAGCTGACTTGCCATCTATCCCAGAGTTAAGAGTATATGTGCCCATCTTTTGTTATGCATGCAACAATGACCCAGTTTGATACCATTAACCTGCTTAGTTATAATTCAGCAACAGGCTGGCTGGTCTAAACCACTTCTGCTGAATTGTGCTAGAAGCTAATGTGTCAGACTGGGTTACTTTTAACTCAAAGAATACAAGGCCCCACATCACATCTACCCTTACAAAAAAAATAACAGCAGTACAATAACTTCAAAATATTGCATTCCCTGCAGTTGACACTTGAAGTAGTGGTCATTTTTTTTAAGGGTAGATGGCAAATGAGGTAATATCCAAAATAGTGGTGTTCCGTTACCAGTAGTGTTTTTAAAGGCATCATGTATACATGAGCAAAAGTAGCTGTGCTGTAAAAAGGCTAATTAGACCTTTAAGTAGAAAAGTCACCTAACTGATCATTTACATTGCTATAAATGGTCATGCACTTGGAACAGAGTTGTACTTAAATGCACTACAAACAATTCTGCTACATAACGGAAACTTTCGTAAAAAATAGTGTGCATATCAATTGCTATCAATGAATTCACTATAAAGAACTATTGTTAAGAGAGGTGATGAGAGTTAGTTTGACAGGGCATGTTGGATTTAACATTGCCTCAGACTTGGTCACGTGTTGTCTTCGGAAGACGTCATGGTTTGGCAAGTTTCAAAGCAGTCTCGTGTCTGTACCTGATCTTGGATCCACTTCAACCTTTTGTATCTTGAAACTAACAGCACATCTATTATTCTCTCTGCATCACGGCAAACCAGATCCCACGTTCCACACAAACCAAAAAGAAAAGCACTGCGTATTCTTGGGGCACTTGTTACTGCGAAGCCTGGAGGAAAAAGGCCAAGTGTTGGTATGTTCTGTCGGCCAGGGAGGAGACACTCGCGCAGACGTTGGAGAGCAGATCCTCCAGCAGCCCCTGGACGTTGAAGGGCCAGACGAGTTGGTCGGCCAGACTCCGGAGTACCTCGCCGAGCGAAGCGAGCACGGAGAACCCCAGAGACGCCACTCCGAACAGATCCAGGTGCAGCCCGGCCGCCAACAACAACAACAACAACAACGCCAGCAGGGCGACGAGCGGGAGCGGGCACCGTCGAGGGTCCAGCCAGCCGCGGGCCAGACCTGCGGGGAGGGCACGCTTGCCCGCGCAGCACCCGGCAGTGTAAAGGGCCACCTTGGGGACGGGCGCGTGCTCCAGGCCTCCGACGGTCACCTTGGCCCAGCGCTCGCGCAGGAAGTCTGCGGCGCGGGGGGCGATGTAGACGGGCACCACCTGGGGCATGGGCGTCTGGGTGAGCGAGGCCACGCGGGCGCGGAACAGGTGCACCTTCTCCAGGAAGGCGAGCGGCTCCTCCTCGTCCCGCACGGCGGAGCCGAGTGCGATCAGGCTGAGCTGCTCCTCCTGCACGTCCTTGAGCCTCTCGACGAGCGGGTCGTAGGTCCGCGCCAGCTCCTCGCTCACCGCGTCCAGCGCCGCCAGGTACTCGTCGCGCTTGCGCCCCAGCAGCCGCTCCGCGCCCCGGAAGAAGAGCGCCACGGCCTCGCGGTCCTGCCGAACGAGCCCCTCGCCCCTCGCCTTCTCCTCCTCCAGCCGCTCCCCGAGCGCGCACACCTCCGCCCAGCGCGCGTCCGTCAGCTGCTGCACCAGCTGCTCGGGCGCGTGGCGCTCGCGCACGTACGCCGCCTGCAGGTCGTCGATGGCGTGGCCCTGGTGGCGCCCCACGGTCAGGCACAGGCCGCAGATGAGCGCGCGGTCCTGCACGCAGTAGACGTTGAGCGGCTGGCGCGGGTGCTCGGGGCAGGTGGGCGGGCGTGCGCTGGCGGCGCCGCCGTCGCGCTGGAACTTCTCGATGATGGCGCGCAGCGAGACGTTGACGGGCAGCGCGTCCACGCCGGTCGGCGGAAGCTCCGCCACGCTGCGGCAGTTGGGGCACTTGAGCGGCAGCCGCAGCGGGCGCCAGATGGAGTAGTTGCTGGACACCTGCAGCACGCTCTCCAGGCAGCTCTTGCAGAAGGTGTGCGAGCAGGGCAGCACGCGTGGGTCCGTGAACAGCGCGTAGCACACCGAGCACGTCAGGTCCTCCTCCAGGCTGTCCATCATCCCGACGCGCTCGCGCGCTCACGATCACGATCACGGCGGGGCGACGAGGCGTGGAATTGGCACGTGGGAGTCCTGAAACAGAATCTCCGCCGTGTTATTTTCAAATCGTTAACTTTAAATGTTTCATTCATTCATACATACATACAAGGATACTAGGTTTATCTGTCACATGCATATCTTTACTAAGGTAAAGGATGCAGTGAAATGGTCAGTTCCTTCCTTTTGCAGCCCAAAAGAAAGAGCACCTAGGTAGGCCTACAACTGAAATTTGGGAAGAGAAAATAACATTGTCCCATAATGGAACTGGCGCATTGAAGAAATCCCTCATCACTCAGTTTTACAGAGCCTTGTCTTTGATCGTGTAGTCTGTGGTGTTGCACTTATTTCAAGCCACTTTGTCTCTGACAATCTGATTGTGCATGTGCATGCATTTCAAAATTAAGCAATGGTGTTACCATGAAAGGATTTCATTAATTCACTTCCAGACTAATCCTTGCTCCTGGGAGCGGACAGACTCAACCGAAGTTCAGGTTCAAGACACAAACACACAAACACACACACACACACACACAAACACAAACACACACTAGTGCTAAAGCAACAGGGTCACTCTTGGCCATGAAGCCAGACATATTTCTGCTGTCTTATGATTCTCACCAACACGTTAGAAACTATTTCAGGCCACCTCATCAGCAGGTTCACTCACAACCTTCTTTGTCACTACCCTAATACTATGAGGCATAGCCATTAACAGTCCTCAGACACTTACTTATAGCTCCACACAAAAGTCTATGTGCCAAGGGTGGCGTGGACCTAGGGTGTTAAGGGGAGAAAGGAGAGGCCTTTTTATAATTCACAAAATAAAGAGGAAAATCAGACTTAGTTTGAAAATACTGCATAGAAATAAATACTTAAGGCCCATCTGAAAGATCCACACCCTTTGTGTTGGTCTCTGACTCACTCACGATAACAAAACATGTGAGAAAGAAACCGAATCCTGACTTATTGCAGTGAACACTATGTCGTGCTATCAAATTTCAGAGCCAAATAACGTTACCTTCGTCCGTTAAAACAGTTGGATTATCACTGATGGAGGGAGATTGCTTACGCCTAATCAACAGCAAAAATATGCTGTAATTCAACGTGTTATCAACAACTACCAATGCAATGTATCCCTTCTACATGAACCTCTGTAAATCTTTACTTTATACATGTTTAGATACTGTCAGCATTAGGTCCTTCCTGTGTCAGCTATTTGAGCTAAATCCCAAACTTGTTCCAAACAAAAGCTCTACTGTTCAAAAGTGGCCTGCACAATACAAGCTCAAACCGTACAAGTTCAAACTGTGCGATCACAAGAACAGATCCCAGCAGATGTCATCTCATAAACCATTATGAATACTTCAACTGCCCACGATAACAACAGCTTGATAGCCATGCTAGCGAGTTACAATGTATCCTTCCGGCATTGGAATCACGCATAACAATATAACCACTTGCTCACAATTCTGTATCAAATAGTTTCGCATCGTACAGATACTGTATCATCTTGTAATTAGCTACTTCATAGCATTAGGTCCGGTTAAGTGGAGTTCAGAAATCGTGCTCACCAACAGTTGTTCATCAAGGCGTGGACATCATTCTTGTGTATCTTGAATTGGCCGGTTGCGAACACCTCTCCTGTCTGTCGTCGTCAACTGTTTCGCGCATGCGAAGTTTCAGGGAGCATCTCGCCCAATCCCGTCTCCTCCCGCGATTTGAATCCAACCTTGCTGCTTCAAATCTGCTCGTTTAAAAAATATACCAAACGCTTACATTTATGAAAAAAGAGAGGTGATTTTATTAGGAAACTTTTAACATGTAAACAAACGAGTTTTGGTTGTTCATTTAAATGCCCCTGGATGTATAGATCCAAGAGTTAAATGTCGCAGTCATAAACCGCGTGTAGTTTACAAACTTTGAGAAATATATTTTCCCCATAACAACCCAATGGGGACAAAAGTGCCACAGATGATTATTCTGGGAAGTTCCTTCATCTTTATTCTTCTTTGAATTTTGGAAAATGTTATCTGCGAAAATATATCTGCAGCTGTAGTCCTAACTCATTCCCAGTGCTTGGGCGAGGGTGCGCAGTGGCAGGGGGCATGTTAGAGTGGATCAGACATAACGAAGGATGCAAAAATACCCATGTAGGCTACTCGTGTGTGTTGTTGTTTTTCAGTAACTTAAAAGTGAACAAAACTATTGGATTTTTTAAAATCGTTACAATGCCATCCTCGGAATAGTCCTGAATGAGTGTCTCCATTTTTACTTTCAGTGACCAACTGATGTCTGTCACCCAGTGTGAACATGGAAATGACTGAATAGTGGCCTCTGGTGGTCGAACTCATAACTTGACATGGAACACATTTGAACTCAAAGAGCAGACAATCAGACATTGGGTGCCTCTCACTCAGCGTTTATACGTCCTCTCTCGCTCCTCGGGCCTCGATCCTCACTGATCTACATAAAGAAAGATAGAAGGGATAGACTATTCCCATTGTTGCCGCTCCATCATTCTTTAGGTAGATCAGTGAGGATCGAGGCCCGAGGAGCGAGGGAGGACATATAAACGCTGAATGAGAGGCACCTATAGATATCCACTTCACATGCTATAGAATAGGGAGAGGTAGACAACAACCCATTGAGTCACAGGAAAACAGGGGGCGGCGCCTCCACCCCCTAGCATGTACATGATTACCTCAACCAAGTCTGTAGTTAGACTTCACTTACTCAATATAATGTCCACTCCTAAGAAGAGGACGAGGACACACACACACACTGTTGGCTCCAACATCTGATTGGAATCCTATAGGCATTCTTTGGACTTTATGATCAGGGCATTATTTGGGAACTTAAAAGGATTCACTGGGCTAACTCAAATGAGGTGCAGGAGGCAAACGCAGCCTCACTTCACACCAGGCGCCATATTTCCTCACTTCCTCCATCACGGCCTGTGATGGCCGCCCTGGTGTCGTATTCTTCCAGCATCAGCATGCACAGCCCACAGTAGGACACACTCCGGAGATGAGGCAGGCAAGCTCTCCAAGTGCATGTTCAAAGCTGAACTCCAAAGAGTAAAGGGGATGGTCTGCACACTGTAATGGCTCCAAAAACTAAACTTTATTAGTTAAAAGGCAACAGATCTTCATCAGGCAAAGCTGAATTTTTTTATTTTTTATTTTTGGAGCCATTACAGTGTGCAGACCATCACCTTTACTCTTTGACACGTTTTTTTGTCTGGCACCTGTTTAAAAAATGTTTTGGATGTGCGCACCCATCTCTCCAAATAAAGCTGAACCCTGGGTAAGGTAACTCCTTGGTAAGTGGTAAACCTCCTAACAGGAGAGCTGTATGGCCTCATTCTCCTGACAATGCAATAGGGCTCTTGTTGTAGGAGGTTTACCACTTGCTTCGAGTTAAATTACCCAGGTTTGGCACTAGACCATGCAGTTGAAAATGCTATTTAGACCGCAGATATATCCAAAATAGTGCACTCATTTTAGTAGATTGTTTTCAATTTAGTAAATCATGCGCACAATGTATTAAATTGTGTGTTTCACTTTGTTCTGCATACGATTTGTTAAATTGTGCTCTCAATTTAGTAAATCCTGAGCACGTTTCACTATATTCTGCATTATGTTAAATTGTGCACTCAATTTACAACAGTTAAAATGAGAGCACAATTTAGTAAAATGTGCGCATAATTATGAATTTGTGTGCATGATTTGCTAAATTGAGAACACAATTTACTAAAATGAGCTCAGGTAATTTTGGCAACTTTGAACTCTCACACTGTAACTGTGTGAAGAGGGCATTTATTTACACCTTTTCTCATGTGAGTGATCGCAAGCTGAAGAGTACACTTCTTTCTGTACGATTTTGCTTAATGGTTACTACTTTATCTTGGCAAATTAATTAATCACTGCACACAATTGGATAACACTATGTCCAACGTTTACTGACTGATTCCGGACTTCGACCAAAGATTGTTAAGGCAGAGCAAGACACTTCATCGTCTTTCTGGATTCCCAGAAGTGGCTTCTGATTTTCTTGCTCGGCCTTAAAAATCTTTGCTTTGGTACCGTCATCATCTTTATATAGCTCGCCTGTATCAGACACAGCAATGTGATTGCTGCAGGTCGGCTCAGAGGACATGAATAACAATTGGCATCATTACTGATTGCCAGAGTCACTCCCTGAGCAAATTCAAACTGTGCTCTCGCGAGAACTCTGGATTTCCAGGGAAGGAAACAAATGGGTGCACTAGAAAATATTGCCAGAAGTTTGCCAATGTTGGCCACTAGAGGCAGCAAACATTTGGTGGCAAATGTGTTCACCAGTGATTTGCCACCACATTTAGCCAATAATGGCAAACTTTCAGTGACCGTCTGGTGACAAACCCAATTTGCATGCAACTTTGCTGTAACATTACCAAAAGTACTACTGTTTGCCAGAAGCCCAATTTGCATATGAAAATATGACCTGCTCGCCAGAGGCCAGGCATTTCTGTAAGAGAGTGGTGCATTTATTGTTTTTCAAAAAGAAGTGGGCAGGAGGAGTGATTTTCAATAAAACACAACCGCAGTTTCATGCACACTCGCTAGTCTGTTCCATTGTTTTGCGAATGCTGAGAAGAAGCCTTGCCTAGTCTTTGAAGGATTTGACTTTGGCAGGGTTCAGTTCTACAAAGGATGAATCCTGGACTTTGGGAAACAGCCACTGATTAAGAGCCATTAGGCTGCCTTCATTGGTATTCTGGAGGGGCGACGGCACATCACATGAGATACAGGTCAGAGTAGGTGACCGGAACGGAGATCATTAGTGTACTGTAATGAAGACCGCAAACACGACCTCAGGGACTCTTCCAAGTCTCTTCCCTAAGCATCTCATCCACTACACCGTTTATCCATTTCATGTCACTATTCTCCTGCATATTACCGCAGCTCTCCCCAGTTCTTGCTTTTCTCGATCTCGGAACGGCCAATTCCATCTCTGTACCACTTACTGTTCATTATTTAAAATTATTATTATTTTACATTTTTATTGCCTCTTGTTGGTACTTGAGTGTTACACTTGTCATGATGCCAGTCAATTCAACCTACAGAATAACATTCAAATATCTCAGTTAACCACTGACATACTATCAGAACCGAAACGCAGAGCAAGCGATTAGAGCAAAGATGACACCACACAGTTACTAGCGTTTCGATATTTATTTTCACCAAAGACAACCTAGCCTGTAGCCAAAATCCAACAGGTTAAGCAAACCAGCTTTTCCTCTATACCAATTTCTTGGAAACTTTGCTAACAAGGAATGCTGCAAAAAAATATTACCCTATGTCCAACAGAAGGTTATGACGACAAAGTGTAATCCATCTCTACAGTGTTCTGAAGGTTTTTTTTTTTTTTCTCATATATAACACAAACAAAAGGGTATGGGGCAGCCTACAGGGGGGGCAGGGGCAGGGGACTCTGGGGATGGGTTGAAGTACAGCACAGTTTTGTACATGCATGTTTTTTGTGCTCTAAAAAGAAGGCACCACACTTCTACTGGTGTGCCAGGAGTGCGGGAGACCTCTTAACCCCGCCAGGGCCGACAGCAGCCCCACAGGAAGGGGCACTGTCCAAAAAAAAAAAAAAAAAAAAACCGAGGCAGGTCGATCACTAGGTCGAGGAAAATATTATTATTTTTTTCTCCTCCATTTGGGTCACTGTCAGTCCACTGACATGGCTCAGTATGGATTAACTCTGGCTAGTTCATCTAGGTATAAAATTAAAATTAAGATTGTAATTGTATAATGCATATAGACGGTGGTGTTGGTTTTATTTTTTTTCTCTCTCTCTTCTTAAATCATGAAATCTAACCACACCACCACCACCTGTCTCCTGTGACTTGAGGCCTCCCAGTCGTCCGTACATGTGCAAAAAAATGGTTCAGAACTTGTGAAATCAGAAACTAAGTCTGGTGGGGGTAAAGGGCTGGAGAAAGAGAGAGGTGATTAAGGGGAACAGGAAGAGAGAGACGTGTGACATTTCAACAGCACAGTCGACTAGAAAAAGAAATTACATGGTGTACAAAGCCCTAACAAACTAAAAATCCCTAGAAGTAACTATGCTGTAGTTTAGCACATGCAAAGATTATGTTCCACAAAGTTACAGAAAATGGCCATATCTTGTCATTTTTCCCCCCTGTGATATTTTTGTAAGCTCGAAGCTATGGCAATACAGTTACTTTTTGCTCCAAGGAAACTAAAAAAGAGTAAAAAGGAAAACAAAAGGAATTTTTGTCATGCAGGAAGGAAAAACAGTCATGTGGTTAGTTATGGTGATGTCATAGAGACTTCACAGCATCAAATCAATATGGGGCACAGAGGAAAGGAAGGAGAGGGAGGGGCATAGAAGGGGTGGGAGGGGCATAGATGTTGCGCAATGTTCCACTTCTACACAAGCGTCGGAAGGAAAAAAAATAAAAGCTGAAGAAATAAAATGAAAATAAAAAGGTACACGCTAAGGGCCATTTTAGCTAAGCCCCCCGGAACCACCAAAATGCATCTGTTACACAATGCACAACGGCTCTACCGTCTGTCTGTCTGTCCGTCCAACAGCACTGTCCAGTGTTGATTTAATACTAACTCATGAATTAAAAACAAAAAACAAAAGTTGTGACGACGTTGATGTTTAAAGTCGATGTTGTAGCTGATGAGGAGGTGTCGGTTTTTTCTTCTCCTCTCCAAGACTCGTGTTAGATCAGCCTTCTCTTTTTTCACAGACAAATGGTTTTCCACTTTTTTTTTTCTTTTTTTTTTTTAAATCCCCTTCTTTTTACTCCATTCTTGTTTTGTATTTCTTGGTAATTATGTCGTTGTTTTAAATTTCCTCGTTTGCTTTTTTTGCAATCTCATTTTTCCTTCAATCTTTTTTTTCGATGTTGACTCTCTCTGCATGCGTTCTCATCCGCTTTCTCCTTGCACACCCCAGTCACGCGCGCACACACACCACCACTCGTCCATTTTGTTTTTGTTTTGTTTCGTGTTGTTTTTTTTTTTGTTTGTTTTTTCTCTAGCACACGCGACCCATGCGGGTACCGCTGGACTCTGGGACCCGTGTCGGAGGAGGGGGGCGGGCCCGTGTCATGTCCGTGGAGGGTTTCACTAGAGGAGATGAGCTCTGGCTCCCCTGCATCGAGTCCAGACATTCATACGCATTCATGAGTCCATTCATACACAAGTCTCTCGCTGCATGGCCATGGAGGAGGAGGGGAGGAGGAGCCTATCCAGGGTGGCCCCTCCCCTCGGGTCACGGAAACCTCAGAAGGTATGATGTGGATTGGTTTTCTTTGTCTTGAGTTCATCCAGTTAGATTTGTATTGATTTGTATAAACGTGAAGCTTTTGCTTTTTGCAAGTGTCTTGCCTTCAAATTGGAATAGATTGTGATGTCATGGTGTCTCCCCCTGAGGCGGTGACATCAGATCTATTTGACTTGCCTCCTGTTTAGTCGTTGTTGTTTTTTTTGAAAACTTGTAATAGACACGCCTGGTAACTTTTTGTTGTGTGTGAAGTTTCACGAAATGTCTCTCAACGCATTCAGTGTAGATGGTTGATTTTTGCAACATATAGTAGCCACTCATCATTCGCACTCACTCGCCGTCGAAAAACTTCATTTGGACCTCTTTCCTCGGAATGCCAAACGAAATCCACACAATTTCTCTCGGATTAGATGCAGCTATGGATCCCATGAGCCAAGCACAATGGATCTAATTTCTTTCACACTCGCTCGCTCTCTCTCTCTCTCGCTCGCTCGCTTTCTCTCCTAATTATTTTTATGTTGAACAGAGTGCTGCATCGCCAACAAAACTCCAGACGCTCTGACGCGGTCTAGAACTGAAACCCTTCTGCTGGCACGTTGGTGGAGGAGTTGAAACCGTACGTTCCACCCTGGATGGCTTCTGGGACCAAGCTGGAGTCTTCATCAATCTACACATGCAACAAAGACAAATATTACCACCGGTTAATATTGCAAGTTACATGTTATGCCTTCATTAGATGGAGTTAAATGGAAGCCTTTATTACAGCTGACACCGGAAGCGCCTGTTCAAATAGTTCTTTCCAGCTGACTTGTAAGGGTCTAGAAAGGCATCAAGAGATGACTCCTATGATGCCCACATTCTGTAGTGTCTGGGTGATGATAAATGGAAGCTTACGTCATCGGAAGAGAAGAACTGATCGATAATTTCGTAGGCCAGTTTATAGATGTCCTCATTCTCATGATTCTGGAGCTGTTCCACCTTCTCCAAACCTGCGAGAAGGACGAAAATATGTACATCACAAATATACCACAGACAGAACACAAGCGTAGGGTTACCATGCCCATAACTTACAAGATGCTAATCGCCATGGAAACCACTCCTCAATCTACTCAGTCAAAACTGGCTTCTTAAACCATCAGTGTACTATTGTTACAACAGCCCATGCCACACAATAATTTCCCCACTATTAGCTGCGGTTTATATATTGATTTTTCAAAAAAAATTCAGCTATGAGGTTAATATACAGGGCTAGTTAATATGGTGTTAATATAGTTTTGTTTAACTTGCATAAAACACTGTCCTGCGGTTTATACACACTGCGGCTAATACACAGGAAGTTACTGTACACACTGCTGCTAATACACACTGCTGCTAATACACAGTGCGGCTAATACACAGGAAGTTACTGTACACACTGCTGCTAATACACAGTGCGGCTAATACACCGGAAGTTACTGTACACAGTGCGGCTAATACACAGGAAGTTACTGTACACAGTGCGGCTAATACACAGGAAGTTACTGTACACACTGCTGCTAATACACAGTGCGGCTAATACACAGGAAGTTACTGTACACAGTGCGGCTAATACACAGGAAGTTACTGTGCACAGTGCGGCTAATACACAGGAAGTTACTGTGCACAGTGCGGCTAATACACAGTGCGGCTAATACACCGGAAGTTACTGTACACACTGCTGCTAATACACAGTGCGGCTAATACACAGGAAGTTACTGTGCACAGTGCGGCTAATACACAGGAAGTTACTGAGCACAGTGCGGCTAATACACAGTGCGGCTAATACACAGGAAGTTACTGTGCACAGTGCGGCTAATACACAGGAAGTTACTGTACACAGTGCGGCTAATACACAGGAAGTTACTGTGCACAGTGCGGCTAATACACAGGAAGTTACTGTTCACAGTGCAGCTAATACACAGGAAGTTACTGTGCACAGTGCGGCTAATACACAGGAAGTTACTGTTCACAGTGCAGCTAATACACAGGAAGTTACTGTGCACAGGTGCCCTGTGTGCTCGACCGCAGGCTCTACCCACCTCCGCACTCCTCGATCAGGTTGGCGATGGTCTCGGCCTCGTCGTCGGCCATCTTGAGGATGTTGCTGAGGCCGTCCAGCACCACCTGGACGACCTGCGCGTCCTTCACGGTCAGCAGGTTGCAGAACGGCGGGATGACCTGCTGCTGGATGAGGTACGCCACCTGCTCAACGCACACACATCATCAGCACTCCACGCGCACACGCGCACACGCCACTCCATACCATACCAACACATCAGCATTGTCACTCTCTAGTCAACGGGTATCATTATATATAAGCAGACACAACATGATCTGTACATCAATGTCATCTATTCTATAGAATTAATACATCAATAAGACCACTCAATATTCAATATGAACATGAAAACAGACTGTCCCTTCACAGAGTGAACATATGTGGGCATGTTACAGTTAAATGTGTAGGATCTGAAAGAGGCACGCTAGCAGTGTAGTGTGTGTGTGTGGCTAAGGTGTTGGAAACTCCCAGTCCGCTCTATGCTGTAGTGTAGTGTAGTGTAGTGTGGTGTGTGTGTGTGTGTGTGTGTGTGTGTGTGTGTCTAGGATGTTGAGAACTCACCTGGTCCTTCCGGCCGCTTATTGTCAGGTTACTGATGGCCCAGGCAGCCTCCTTCTGAGTGCCAAAGTCACCCTAGAACATCACACAAGTGTTACAACGGATACATCAGTGTACACACACACACACACACACACACACACACACACACACACACACACACAGTATATATATAAATATGATATTTTGTATCCTGTGTATATATAGATATATATATATATATATGATATTTTGTATCCTATGTTTGTACACACACACTATAGTACATGCAATCAACACTATATTACACATGCATCATCCAACAGGTGAAGCGCAGGTGAGGTAGAGGCAACGCACCTTGTCGAGGAGGAGGATGATCATGGGCACCAGGTTGGCGTCGATCACGGCCTGAACCTGCTGCTGGTTTCCTGCAGTGATGTTTGACAGGAACCACACCGCCTCCTACAGGACGACATGAGAACAGCAAGCCTCAGTATGAGCAGTTCTTGATGCTTGTTCCATTGAGTACAACAAACACAGAGGTCAAACAATGTGTTTAACAAACATTCTGCGTGCATGGTTTTTGTTTGGCTGTGTAGGATCAGACTCCAGGGTCGTGCGAGAGAGTCGCAGCTCCTGGTCGAGACGCTGGTGCTACGGGCGGGGCAGGGGGCGGATTGAGGCTCTAATCATCGGCCCAATCACAGAGAGGCCTCTGATTTGAGTGACAGGGCCTCAGATGCACTCCGATATCCTCAAAGACCCGTTGGTCTTCACTCTTCAGCACCCCCTTACCACCAGCCAAGCTAAACACACTCACTCTCACACACACACACCCTTCCCAACCCACCCACCCACCTCCCATTACACACACCTTGACACATGTTAATTTAAACCACTTTACTCCAGTTCACCTATCAAGTGCTAGACAGTCACATGCGCAGCATTCACACCTGCACCAGGTCTCTAGTTATCATCACATCCTAAAGAGCCAGTCTCATCACCACGCAACATTTCACTGAGCAGGGCTGGCCAACTGACTCATTTCACCAATTCACACAATTTTGCTGTGATTGATCACTGCTTAGAGATGATTGCACATGTTGAACATTTAAAGGTATACTATGCAGGATTGGCGATTTCATCGCCGGTTTCGTTTTCACTTTTCATTTTCGCTCGTTTTATGCTTGCATATTTCTCTGCAGAGCTTCCCCTACAGCTTTAGCGTGTATATTTGACAAAACTCCTCAACCGGTCAGTCTGCCGTGCCTTTTCATGAGACCTTACATGACACTTCCTGGAGTAGAGCATAGGTGCGTGCCCGGTGTCTCCTGAAGTTGCAAGTGTGGTTTTACCGCTACAGACCACTAGAGCGGCCAAAAAAAACACTGTTCGACCGGTAATGACTCATTTAACCATATATAACAGTATGGGACGAATTGATTGACTGAAAAACGTTGCATAGTATACCTTTAAGGTCATAATTCTTTAGAGGAAGGTCCTCTAAAGCAGGACACTACGTGTGTGAGGGTGCGGTGCGGTGCGGTACCTTGTTGATCTTCTCCTTGGGGTGTGTGAGCAGAGAGGGGAAGTGGCTGAGGGCGTCGCAGTTGAGGACCACCTGGGTCTGCTCGTCCGTCCCAGTAACAATGTTCCCCACAGCACGCAGCGCAGCAGTCTGGAGAGAGAGACACACACACACACACACACACACACAACTTAGAGAGGAAACTAGACTTCTGGGTTGTCTGTTGTTACAGCTTATGGAAAAATGACCATAACGTTGGGGCAAGTGAGGTGCTCCTAGTTAAAACATTTCCCCTTCCGAGCCGGAGTTCAACTAAACTGCTGCGGAGTCCATGCTACACTACTCCATTTGCGTTCTGAAGGACCACCTCTACCTCTATACTCTTCAGGGATAGCAGATATAACACACACACAATATGTCTCTACAGGCACAGACACAGGCACAGCATAAAAGCTTTCATTTCAGAGGGCGGCCATTTTGAAATCTCAACAAAAGCTGGCTGCTGGCTCGTTGCGTGCTCATTAGTGAGAGGCCGAGTGAGATAGTTAACAGCACGTAGACAGGATGACCGTGATTAAGCGCGTGAGATAGTTAACAGCACGTAGACAGGACGACCGAGATTAAGCGCGTGAGATAGTTAACAGCACGTAGACAGGACGACCGAGATTAAGCGCGTGAGATAGTTAACAGCACGTAGACAGGACGACCGAGATTAAGCGCGTGAGTCAGAGCCCGCGGGGCCCCTCTGTGACTCATCCATGTCACTGATGTGCTACATGACTTCTGACACAGAAAACCACACTACGTGGGAGAAACGTTTGCACCGTACTTATGTTTCCGTGCGCTCACGGGGGAGTTCTTTGAAATCGCCGACAAATATTCTCTTGCTGCAAGTGGCTTTGGACAAAAGGATCTGCTGAATGAACACGCGTAACTGCAACTGTGAACGCCACGGAGGGAAGTCGCAGTGGAGACTCCTTCCCTCTGGTAGGCGCTACAGGGCACTAGCTGACAAAACAAGACAGTTGCTCTCCCTGGGCAGGCGCTCAGATGAAGGAGACCCAGAGTATAGGGAACACCACTGAGCAATAAGACTCACTACAGATGTATTGCTATTTGTGCTCTAACTTGCACTAAAAGCCCTGCCTGATATTTAAAAGCTTAAAGGGATAGTTCGGATTTTAAGACACGAAGTTGTATGGGTGCCCTGTCAGCAACGTAGTGCATCAGCACTGACTTACCCCCGACAGCGTCCTGTGAGCCGAGATCCAGCCGGTTTTTGATCGTTTTTGATGCCGGACTATTTTCTTCAGCAAGTTTCTGGGGTCACGAAAGTAAAGTGTTTTTCTTCTCAAAACCATATGCGTTCAACAGAGTGATATATTTGCACCACAAAAACGTTGTCCAGCTGTCAGTAGCGCGCAGTGATAGGAATCGCGAAAAATAAGTAAGTGATAACGAGGTTTGAATTTTTCCTGGACAACGTTTTTGTGGTGCAAATATATCACTCTGTTGAACGCATATGGTTTTGAGAAGAAAAACACTTTACTTTCGTGACCCCAGAAACTTGCCGGACTACTTTCTTCAGCATCAAAAACGATCTAAAACCGGCTGGATCTCGGCTCACAGGACGCTGTCGGGGGGTAAGTCAGTGCTGATGCACTACGTTGCTGACAGGGAACCCATACAACTTCGTGTCTTAAAATCCGAACTATCCCTTTAACCTTGGATTTTTCAATATTATCTTTTAGTCTATTAATCCATATGTAAGCATGTACACTGAGAGCAAAGGTTAACTGGAGTCAAATTCCTTGTTGTATACAGCTTGGCCAATAAAGCGGATTCTGAAATATACTGGCTAATGTTACTCTTTCTTTCTCTGCTTTACCAAAGTTCATAAAATTGTCATCTTCATATGACCATCGCAATGAGAAACTGCATCTCTAGAGTCATATTTACAGAACCGAACATTCACAGAGCATCTACAAAACCACATGACTTACACAGTCAGTGACAGTTTGCCACCTAGCCAGTTAATACATTTAGCCTGGCTCTGAACCAAAACCCAGTATTTTGGAATCCAAACGCAGTGCATCATAATCTAAACCCAGAACATTGTGATGTAGAGAGGCAGTGTGTCCAGTCATGTTTTGGGCGTCAGTGGATCAGACTCCAGGGTCGTGCGAGAGGGTCGCAGCTCCTGGTCGAGACGCTGGTGCTACGGGCGTGGCAGGGGGCGGATTGAGGCTCTAATCATCGGCCCAATCACAGAGAGGCCTCTGATTTGAGTGACAGCCTCAGATGCACTCCGATATCCTCAAAGACCCGTTGGTCTTCACTCTTCAGCACCCCCTTACCACCAGCCAAGCTAAACACACTCACACACACTCACACCACCCATCACTCCCACAACCCACCTTATTACATTCTTAAATTACTTCTAGTTAACCTTGAGATCTCCCAAACTATCACAGCAGTCATACTCATGCCACTCACACCTGCACCGAGCGTCGTCTTGTCATCATATCCAAACTGCCAACTAACCATCCTACTGGGGGAACAGTGGGAAAAAGCTTTGGCATGACAGTCAAATGAAATAAGTATGGCGTTTTGTCCAGAAAAGGAGTCAACTAAACTTGGTCTTCTGCCACTCTGAGAGCTTTGATTTAACAGGATGCTGTCGTCAAAGTGCATGTGCACTGGTCTGGTTTTGAGACAGCTGTGAAGAGATCTGACTCAGATGCACAGTACAGCTCTCACTATTGGTTTCAGTCACAGCATGTCTCTTCAGTCTGAATACACCGACTCCCTCCATCATAGGGCCCTGCAATATACAGACTACCTCCACCATAAGGCCCTGCAATATACAGACTATCTCCATCATAAGGCCCTGCAATATACAGACTACCTCCATCATAAGGCCCTGCAATATACAGACTACCTCCATCATAAGGCCCTGCAATATACAGACTACCTCCATCATAAGGCCCTGCAATATACAGACTACCTCCATCATAAGGCCCTGCAATATACAGACTACCTCCATCATAAGGCCCTGCAATATACAGACTACCTCCATCATAAGGCCCTGCAATATACAGACTACCTCCACCATAAGGCCCTGCAATATACAGACTACCTCCATCATAAGGCCCTGCAATATACAGACTACCTCCACCATAAGGCCCTGCAATATACAGACTACCTCCATCATAAGGCCCTGCAATATACAGACTACCTCCACCATAAGGCCCTGCAATATACAGACTACCTCCACCATAAGGCCCTGCAATACACAGACTACCTCCACCATAAGGCCCTGCAATATACAGACTACCTCCACCATAAGGCCCTGCAATATACAGACTACCTCCACCATAAGGCCCTGCAATATACAGACTACCTCCATCATAAGGCCCTGCAATATACAGACTACCTCCACCATAAGGCCCTGCAATATACAGACTACCTCCACCATAAGGCCCTGCAATATACAGACTACCTCCATCATAAGGCCCTGCAATATACAGACTACCTCCACCATAAGGCCCTGCAATATACAGACTACCTCCACCATAAGGCCCTGCAATATACAGACTACCTCCATCATAAGGCCCTGCAATATACAGACTACCTCCACCATAAGGCCCTGCAATATACAGACTACCTCCACCATAAGGCCCTGCAATATACAGACTACCTCCATCATAAGGCCCTGCAATACACAGACTACCTCCACCATAAGGCCCTGCAATACACAGACTACCTCCACCATAAGGCCCTGCACGTGAGGCTGCAGCTAATACGGCGTGCCGTGTCCTGTGTTGGTCTTCACCTTATATGTCTATACCTTACATATCCTGCATCCTGTCCCATTCAGACATAGCATACAGAGATAGCATAGTAATTAATGGTAAGACAAGGCATATGGGCTTTAATGGGATGTATGTTTCAGATGTCATAGGCATGTTGTAATCCTGTGCAGTGCTGCACACTTTGTGTGTGTGTGTGTGTGTGTGTGTGTGTGTGTGTGAGTCCGAGAGCAGCTTTCAGCTTCACGTGGGCGTGCAGGAAGACCAGCACTGCAGGCACACCCACACACAGCCCCGATCTGACCAATCAGCTGCTGCGGCACTGCAGGCCCGCCCACACATAGCCCCGATCTGACCAATCAGCTGCTGCGGCACTGCAGGCCCGCCCACACATAGCCCCGATCTGACCAATCAGTTGCTGCGGCACTGCAGGCCCGCCCACACACAGCCCCGATCTGACCAATCAGCTGCTGCGGCTATACACAGCAGTGCAGGGCTGTGGTAGGAGGAGACGGCCTGGTACGCCAGGGCAGATTGATCCGCTGGTCCTGTTTATTAATTAATTAATACGTGCGGTCGACTCATTTACTGCTGTGGTGAGGCAATGGCATGTGTGGCTGAACGTTCGTGCCATTTAAAATGCTTAAGTTGCAGTGATGACGAACGGCCTGACCAACAGCGGTGCTCCGGTAATCCAGATGCTTCTCCCCAAAACACTGCAGTGCAACGGCTTTGTGTACACAACTGGCACCCAGATGTGCCACAGTCATCACTGCAACGTAATACCTCCGAAGAGCTCTGTGTCTTTTCAACAGAACAAGGATGATTTCTAACTTAAATTTTCAATGCAATGACTTTTTGCAATGACCGTTCTGTACACCATCCTTTATATTTCATATACAAGTAGGATTTGCATAATGTGCAAACGATCTGGAAGTATAGAAACCCTGACATGAGACTCGCCACACCAGAACAAACAATCAAACAAACTAAAGAAAAGAAGAAGACGACGCAGTGCGTCGAAACGTCAGTCGTTTGTGCACCATAATAAAAAAAAAAAAATAATCCGAGTGCTCCAGTCATCTCTGGGTTAGTCTTTTAGAGGTAGCCCAGCCAGTGTTTCAAACTAATGAATTAATTAGTAAATAAGTAAATATCAGACCCAACAACACTACTCCTAATGGCCATGCTCCTTACACCACTCCATACTCAAGTAATGTGTTCATCAGTATGGCGTTCTTAAATCACTTCCATACTCAAGTAATGTGTTCATCAGTATGGCTAACTTAAATCACTTCCATACTCAAGTCTGACCTAGTTCATCTATGTGAATTTCATGAAAGCCTACTGAGAGATGTGACAACATCCACCCTCATGTGAACTCTCATTTGATCATTCGGCCCTGTTCATTCCCAGAACTATATAACTTTAACGAGCTAGCCGCGTGGGTAGTTAATAATTGCCCTTGGCGCGGTTATGTGTAGGATCCTGTTGATGGTGGCGTAGCTGCTTACCTGCACTTTGACCTCCTGGTGGCTGAGGAGCGGCACCAGGTGAGGGACGATGCCAGAGTCGATGACCATCTGGATCTGCTCGTTACCTGCGTCCGTCAGGTAGGACAGAGCCCACACGGTGTCCACCAGGATCTGCAGAGCATCGGGAACCACAACGCAAGCATCAGTCTTACACCTTCTTCCTTTACAACAGAGCTCACTTGTTAAATACATAATGCTTTGAAGGACTGTTCTTTTTACATCTTTCCTAGAATTGCTGTGAGAACTGCTTTAAAAAGCTTTAAATGTTGTACGTCGCTTTGGTTAAAAAGCGTCAGCCAAATGTAATGTAATGTATTGTACATCTCACTCTTCTGCCCTGAGTAGTTTATGACAATAGCAAATAGCCTCCATAAAGTGTGAATGTCATGCGAATGCAATGTGAATGCAATGTGAATGCAGTGTGAATGCAGTGTGAATGCAGTGTGAATGCAGTGTGAATGCAGTGTGAATGCAATGTGAATGTAATCTGGACTAAAGTTCAACTCCACATGTCAGAGAGCTGCAGGTAAAGGGCACTTGTGCAGAGACGGGATCAATCAGCATTAATGAGCTCAGGTGGGCAAGACTATGTGTGTGTGTGTGTCCGCTAAGCACACTTCCAAGACTAACAGATGGGTAGTCTTCACTGAGGTAGTACTCACATTCACATCCGTGTGGTGGATCAGCACACACAGGGCAGGCAGGATCTGAGAGAGAGAGAGAGAGAGAGAGAGAGAGAGAACGAGAGAGAGAGAGAGAGAGAAAGTGTGAGAGGAGAGAGAGAGGAGAGAGAGAGATATGTGAATAACTGTGGATAAAGGAGTTAAAAACTAACAGGCATCTGAAGCGGTCTCTCAGGGCTGATTAAGCGGTCAGAGTTATTAGACTTGCTTAAATGGATCCCACCGGGGCCTCCCCTGATCATCCCACAGCTCAATACCACTACACTCTCAAAGCTGACACATAATGCTGCAGCGTCTGTCTGATGATTACACAGGGATCTCTCCTCCTCACAGCTCCCCCCCCACACACACACACACACACTTCAAAGAAAGACTTCTTAAAACAGGACATCATGCCAAAACGTCAGAAATCTCCAGCAGTCATAAAGGAGAACACTGACTTGGCTTAACATTTCAACGATGACAGTTACACAAACTATCCTCATTCAACAGACACACACAGGCCCAACTCCTCCCCTCCTGGTAGTGTCAATCACACACAGTAACGTGTCCTATACACACCCCGCCACACACACACACCCTAAACCATGTCCTACAAACACACACACACACACACACACACACAGACACACACTACACATAACCATCCCACCCCCCACCACCCATAGACACACCCAACCCTGTCCTACACACACACACACACACACACACACACACACACACACACACACACACACACACACACACACACACACACACACACACACACACACACACACACACACACACACACACACACACACACACACACACACACACACGCTCTCTGTCAGCGCTCACCTCCTGGATGGTCTCCATGGGGGGCGGGGGGTCCTTGTGGCGGCACAGGTTGACCATGACCCAGGTGACGTTGCGGAGGAAGGTGATGGGGATGGAGGGGCTGATGAAGGACAGCAGGGGCTTGACCACGCCCAGGCTGATCACGTAGTCTCTGCACTGAGGGCCATCACCTGCAGGAGAGGAGAGGGGAGGAGAGGAGAGGAGAGGAGAGGAGAGCAGAGGAGAGGAGAGGAGAGGAGAGGAGAGGAGAGGAGAGGAGAGGAGAGGAGAGGAGAGCAGAGGAGAGCAGAGGAGAGGAGAGGAGAGCAGAGGAGAGGAGAGGAGAGGGGAGAGGAGAGGAGAGGAGAGGAGAGGAGAGCAGAGGAGAGGAGAGGAGAGAGTTAACGCAGGACTCTCCAACAGCTAGTCCATCAGCAAACACAAACTCCACACCGGGTTCTGGGTGGAGCAGCTCTCCAAAAGGCTCAAAAAAAATTGTCATCAATTTCATAACACACACACTCAGTACAGTTCCTATCAAATCAGATTCACCGTCAACACACAGAGATGATGGAGGAGTTGAAAGTAGCTTAAAAACGAATGTGAAGCTTATTCAACTGATTTGAGTGGAAATCAGCAACGTGGATACAAGCTACCGCCAATATAAAACATTACCAGCTCTTGACCATGTTCACTTCTATCAAAGCATCTCTAGGAAGAACTAAAGATGGGAGACCCCTGGGTTAAAGGGATCTGGACCATCATGACCTAGGGACTGGACAGCGGTTAAAGGGAACTGGACAACCATATGCACCAACTCCTGTAAAATGTTTCAGCTACTCAGCTGTATATTCACATAACAAAACTATAACTAAATACTGTTATAATAATGTTGCTGTTACTCAGGTTATTAAGTAAGGGCCAATATGACAAAAGCTCTTCGCCCTCCCTTCATGACCTTTGACCCCCACCAACTCCACAAAACAAGTGATGTCTTCATGCATCACTACGGAGTGTTGAACACCAAACAAGACTTTTGGCGTCGTGCAGAACAGCGCTCGCTTGAGGGTCTATTGGCATTAACACACACACGGAAATGTCATGGTAGACGCAGTAATCCTTAAGAGCCACAGGGAAAAACCCAAACTAGTTTCTAAACATGATTCTACTATGGACATCGACTAAAAACGAGGGGCTACATGGTAAATTCAGCTTTAGCCACAACTGAACTTTAGTGAAAATGAACAAAATATCAGCAGCAGAATCTGTGGCAATGTCGCCAGATCCTATTCCAAAACAACGACAACAAACAAAAAACACTTCAGGTTTTAAAATGTTCTACACATATAAAGTGACGCAACATACAATTCCAAAATTCCAAAACCCATCTCATTCCTCTGGTGCTGCCACTATGACTTGGGAGGTGATGGCCGGATGAGAGTGTGAGTGAGTGCAGTGCAGTGCAGCCCAACGTACCTATGATGTTGCCCAGAGCCCAGACGGCCTGCTCACACACATTCTGATGAGGGGAGTGCAGCAGCCTCAGGAACAAGGGAACTGCATCTATACAGGCGGAGACACACACACACACACACACACACACACACACAGTTATTACACAATATTATCCATCATCATAAAAGTACTACAGAGTCACAACTCAGACCAGCACTGGTGCACTGGGAGAACAGCGGCACGGTTGCACACTCCAACATCTTGCATGCAACGGCATTTAAAAAGACAACTCCGTGCAGGACAGAAATGCTAAATCAGATTTAACTTGTTCAGATTGAACTTGTTCAACATATCACAGAGCTGTGACCAGTCATTCTTTTAGTACATCAGGTTTAACTTGTTCTAGAAGAAGGACTGGTCACAGCTTTGTGATGTGTTGAACGTCAGATTTAGCTTGATCAACATATCACAAAGCTGTGACCAGTCCTTTGTTTAGTACATCAGATTTAGCTTGTTCAGCATATCACAAAGCTGTGACTAGTCCTTTTTTTTTTTTTTAATCAAATCATGGCCCGGGGGGGGGGGGGGGGGGGGGGTACGTACTGGACTGCACGACGGCCTGGGTCTGCTCGGAGGTGCCCGAGGCGATGTTGGTCAAAGCCCAGGCAGCCTCAAACTGCAGAGATGGACTGCAAACACACAGGGGTCAAAGGTCAAGGTGTGATGACAACACATCAGTTCAGTAAACAAACAAACACAAATAACATGATCTCTACTGCACAAGAGTGGTGTTAAACTCCCTCACTTATTCTAATTGGAGACGGATTTTAACAGCTATTGCTGTCATATAAGTGTTGTAACCATGCAGCGTATCCTCAGGCGTGTGTGTGTGTGTGTGTGTGGAGGGAACGGAGGCTTACTTGTCATCCCTGTCCAGACAGTGGACTAGTATGGGTAAAATGCCAGACTTGATCAAGTCATCAATGGGTGGGTTGCGGTCACTCGATAACAGCTTCCTGCAGAGAGAGAGAGAATTAAAAAAAAAAAAAAAACAGCACTGCGGAATCAATCATAACCATGGACACATACCCATGCCCATCACATGGACACATACCCATGCCCACATTTTTTGAAAATGCCCATCACATGGACACAATAGCCTGGCTAGCGCCTACCACTTCTAAAACGAGACGTGGTCTGGCAACCAGACGTTCATTTTCTCGTATTTGAAACAAAATGCCCAGATCCGTTCACTGGGCGCCACGGATGTCTATCAAATGCGTCAGTGCATAGCTCACCATCGTCTACCTTCCCCCCCCGTTCTGTGATTGGTCCCCTATCTCAGGCAAAATTAGGGCGGTAGTTTCCAGACTGCCTTAGCAGCGTGAATGAAGTCGCCGCGCAAGGCAGGATGGGAACACCCAGGCTATGGACACAATAGACTGCAGCCAGTATGCCAACACGAAGCTTGCCCTCCTTAAGCACTGGGCTGGTGCCCACAAAAACGCCAACACGAAGCTTGACCTCCTCAAGCAGCGGACTGGTGCCCACAGCAGCCCCATACTTGAGGGCTGCACGCTTCACGTCACATAAACCCCATTGGCACCTGATGGGCAAAACTCCACCACTCCACCTCTAGTGGCAGGTACGTATGCCTCCACACTCGAGATCTGACGCCTCAACTACCTTCACAGGTGCTCTGGACTGCATGTGTACGCATAGCGATGAGACATGCATCCGGGGCCACAGTTGATGTACTTTACTCAATTGGCCTCCCCTGTTTAATATGCATTTCAATAGCTCATGCTAAAGCCACTCACTGTCAATGTCAAATTATGCAAAATCACAATTGCACACAGTATAGGCCTATGGTGCCATCAAAGAATCACTATAGTACTTGTGTAGTCAAAAATATGATCTCTTTTAAAGAAGTGAACACATGCAGACCTCTGGAATTTCTGCTCAGTGTTTTTCCCAGAGGCTGTTGTACTCATTCTGTAATATGTAAACAACCTTTTGCTGATGTAAAATAAAACCGCAAGACCTAAGGAATATATTGTTGCTAACCACTACAAGCTAGCTTGATTGCAAATGAAGCTCCAAACAAAGGCTACATTTTGGTGAGGAAGAAAGCTGGCTGATGGATATTCTGAAGCTACTGAAAAGAGGAATCACTGCAAAGATCCGACTAACTAAGACTTGTACATGAAGACAAAGTTTGGTAAGAAGTTACATTTCTGATTTGGATTTACATTCTACTGACAGTTTAACAAAATAAGGTCAAGTTCAACATGTTCAAGTAGCCCATCCCTGATCGCTAATGCTGATTATTAGTCTTAGAGAAATGCTGTAGCCTGTTTATTTGCTCTTATGCAATCTGATCCAATCTGATCTCTCATCTGATACCGAGACACACGTGAGGCTGCATTTTGATGCAAAGTGTGTGCACAACTACTTCAAGGTATGACATGGCCAAGAGCCAATTCCTTTCTACCAAGTGTGCATGGGCCATACCCTAACCCTCCTGACTAAGGGGACACACCCGGTGTGCATGGGCCATACCCTAACCCTCATGACTAAGGTGACACCCCCCCCCCCCCCCAGAGTGCATGGGCCATACCCTAACCCCCCTGACTAAGGGGACACACCCAGTGTGCATGGGCCATACCCTAACCCTCATGACTAAGGTGACACCCCCCCCCCAGAGTGCATGGGCCATACCCTAACCCCCCTGACTAAGGGGACACACCCGGTGTGCATGGGCCATACCCTAACCCCCCCTGACTAAGGAGACACCCCCCCCCCCCCCCCAGTGTGCATGGGCCATACCCTAACCCTCATGACTAAGGCTGGGATTATACTTGCCGTTAGACCAAGCGTAAGCGTATGCGCCCGTGTGCGACCTGCTGTGTCCTGTGTACAGACTCGCTGCAGCATTACGCACCTTACTGGAGGTCTTCACCAGGGGGAGACTAGTAGCCTAATATCAGATGTGGATGTGGCCATGTGCCATTGTTTACTCTCATGATTGCCCCCAGCTTTGATGTCGATAATGCATCTTGCTGTCACTTTCTTTTGGCAATGATCGCCCCCTACTTTCTTGTCAGTATTGCATCTCGCGGACGCGTCGTGTTCGCTTGCGACGACGTGCACGACCGACGCACCAAACGACCGCAAAATACGCGAGGCAGCCATGATGCGTACACGAACGCGTTGTCTACAGCAAGTCTAAACGTGCCTTAAGGGGACACCCCCCCCAGTGGTGGAGGGCAGAGTGGTGGCCTGTCACATTGCTCTCGCGCTCGCACACACGCCGCCCACACTCCCAGCATTCCACAGAGGTTTTCACAATTGGTTCTCAGAATGCTGGAGAGCGAGGGGCGTCACGGCGGCGTGCGTCCGGCGAGAGGACGGCTGGTCAGCCGTGTGTGACCGCCACTGGACACTCACCTGGCAGCCTGCACTGCACTCAGCTGGATCCCCTGGTTATCACTGGTGGCATTCTGGAGAAGAGAGAGAGGAAACAGGAAGGAGGGGTTAAGTGTCGCGAGGGATCCACGGCGACGTGGAATTAAATGGAGTGCCGGATTTAAAACAGTACATCTGGGAGCGTTCAAGTGGGCAGATCCTTATCTCGGAAAGCTCTGGGGAGAGTTCGGCATGCATTATTTAGCTGCTGCTCGCTATTTTACATTAGCACGATGCAAAACAACTCCCCAACTCTTAATTCTCCAACAGTATTAGTATAAATATGCACCCATATGCAATGCACAGCCACGGGGAGATCAACAAGCTTATTATCAATGCACTGGATCAGTGAACTTGCACAATTACAGACTGCCTAATCCTATGAAGACCAGTGCTGAGATGGCACACTGCAGGGGAAATGGTCAAACCTAATACAGGACATCTGACTAACATCAGATCAGAAAAGTGGGCCAAGCCAAAGAAACAGTACTCAGACTTACTTGCACTATAGCTTCTAAAGAGGTGTTTTGCTGTAAAAAAGAGAGAAGACAGAAATTGATGAAATTGTTGATCAATATGAGCTGGCCGGCCAGTGCCAGCATTGAAGAAAAAAAAAAAAGTCAACAAACAAGAGGCTCCCTCACCGATCTGAAATCTCCATCGACATCCGAGTCATCACAAATATCTTCTTGGGGCACGTTCCTTCTCTTCAGGAGGTGCTCGTCACGTTTGTTCTGAAGCAAAATGAGAGTGCAAAACATTCAGCTCAAGACACCACCGGTACTGGGCCAAAAACTAAACAAGTTTCACACTGTCACACATCATCTTCACTATATAGAAAAGCTGTGTATGAAACAGCCATTACCTTTCTCAGTTCTACAACCACCTCGGTTCTTTGTCTTCTCATAGTCTGGAAAAGAAAGGACAGACAGGTCATGCATTGCATTCACACTAAATGGAACAGAAGTAATTTGGTACCAAAGATTAACATGTCAAGTGACAAAGCCTAGTGAAATTCAGAGAGACAGAGAGGCCACGCAAAAGACTACTACGAGGAAAATATTGGGGGGCTGGAACAAATGCGGTATTTCCTGTCTTAAGACAGCAGCCATTTGCAAACGAACAAGTTGATCAGAGGCAGAGATGACATAACTGTATCAAGGATGAAAAATAGGAGCAACCACTGAGAACAACCCCCTTTGAACTCAGGAAGCTGGCGAGATGTCCCAGGAATGTCAGTATGCTATGTGTCAGTAGCCTAGATACTGACACCCACCCACCATTCTTGTATTAACCAGCTGACAGGGAACCAACACAAACTCTGTGACATGTAGGCCTACATGTCCGCAAGTTTTCCCTCACATAGCACTTGTGCAAAGGTTTACAGCGGTGTGACTTTGTGATACCAAAAATGTTGCTTTTCAACTGCGTGTTAGACATACCAGAACAGAGAAACACTGATTCAAGTGCGGGGTTGTCATTGTCTGTGCTGTGGACGAAAGGCGGCCTGTTGAAATGTATATGGGACTTTCACCCCCTAAACAGACTTTGTAGCATTGAAAAGGCCACTTATCATGTTATAGTGTTACTTGTATACATTCACATTAATGGATGGTAGGCCTACAGTAGCTGATCAACTAAATTAATCGTAATTAATGTTTCAACACAAAGCAAGGATAGTCGACCGGCTAGAGTCAGATTAATTTACATAACAACCCAAAGTGCCGTGATTCATTGCTGGGCCTACTGCGTGTACGTGTTAAAACATATTCATCAAACATTTAAGACGATCACTCCCCTGACAATAGCCCCCGACTTTAAACTGGAGCCGCTAGTCAACAATTAATAAAGACAACTCTTCTTAGCTAATGTTAGCACTGATGAACAGCTAGCTTACTGCGAACGTTCCAGTTGTTAATCTAGTTGCTAACCTATTTTAGCTGGCTAGGTGGTTAGCTAGCTAGCAACGCTATAAAACCCACCTCTGTGGGTCATCATCAAGCTAATATTACGATTTTGAAAACAAATAGACATATGAAATAACTGTTAATCGACTGACTATACATCTAACTTTGTAAGGGCACGATATTAATAACAAAAACCCTCCAAATATCATACTTCCTTCGTGTAACAGTAATCGTGCTTTGATAGGCTAACGTTGACGATGGGGAACCTAACCCCATTTTTGCCAGCTAGCTAGGTTTGCGATCAGTGTTCACACGAAACTGACATAGTTTGACAACGCTACATTATGGTTCAGGGATGTTTGTCAATTATGTTGACAAACATAATCTGCAGATGCTTCATGTACTTCGTACAATTTAGATACCAATGCTTAGGAAATGATCACAGTATTGTAGCAAGTTAGCTAGCGTGGCAGGGCTTGTCTGATTAGCTAGCTAGCTAACCAACCTAGCGAAACCACCATCAACAAGCTTGTTGTGCTAACCATCGAACGAAGGCTGACATCGAGAGATGATTTTCTTAAATCGAATGCTGGTTAAGAATATAAGAGCTTATGTATTGATGATATTTGTGCTACACCAAAAGGGTATACACATCTAGTTTACATTTTAATATGTTAGCTTAATCCTCAACACTGCGTCTTGAAAGGGATGTCCCAAGCAGGGCGTTTTGGGTGGAAGGGCAGACACTGCTTCCATTAGCAGTGGCAACTTAGCCAATCCGAGCTAACGTTAGATAGTTAGCAATAATGTTTCACGTGTTGTGCAATGATGGATACCCATGCCAATAAGTTAGAAACTAGGCCCCAATCTTTCAAACCATGCGAACCATCAGAGGCCTAGTTTGGGCTGGGTGCAAAGTTCCAAATCCTGGAAATTACAAACGACGTCACAGCGGAACCCAAAGCTACAAAATAGCGCAAACGGAAAGAAAGACCTCCCAACAGGAGTGAAAGCACATTACCTCCAAATCGCGACCTTTATTTTTGAAATTCTTCAGCCTTTGGTTGTCCAGTTTTTCGTTGTCTGCCATATTGGTAATATATGTTATTATACTTTTAAACGAAGAAGTAGTTAGCTATCCGTTTAGATCTGCTTTTAGTCGGCCCTTTCCAGTTACCGGAGTATTTTTTCGCTGGTGTGGCCGCGGTGCATACTGGGAATGCCGGTGGTATAGGCGCAGCCTCGCTCTGGTGTGTGAAGGGTGGGGAATTCCCAGATTGTAAAATGGACGGAGCGCCACGTTTGAAGTTCAGGAAATCCCATGCTTTATTAAATACATGTATTGTTTAATTGTAAAATATTCTAATGATATTATTCTGGCAATAGCTATCTTCATAGAAATTAGCTTATATTAGCATAACAGGGGCCACTCCTCTCCCATTTGGCTGATCCATGAGGCCTGCACCTGAAAGTAGTGTAAATTGGTGGTGAATTATTTTTATGTAGAAAAACAGACAATAATGGATTAAGCCTACAGTATTACACACACACACACACACACACACACACACACACACACACACACACATATATATAGGCCTATATACTATATATAAAGTAGTCCTGTAAAGACTGTCCAGTCCACCACAGCAATTATAGAGAGTGGGCCCTATAAACCGGTTCTGATCAGGACACCTCTCAAGCATGCCCATGTTGTGCATGAGGTAGGCCTATTCAATGGGAGGTCATGGACTTCTTGTTAGCCCCTTGTATTCCTGGGGATATTGCTCTGCGCTGCAGGCAGCCTAGCCTAGGCCTACTCTCTGGTTAAGTGTACCAACCAAATTATGCATAGTTCATCTCAAAAGTATTGATTTCCTTTATCTTGTCCATGCAAGAGAGAATGTTTATTTTTTTTGCTGCCCATAAACATTTGTCTTTCCTCTCTCCCTCTTCATTATGATGGCTGATGATGTGTCATCTGCACGTCTCCCTGCATGTTAATGACGCAGTAACATTATTGCTCTTTATTCCATAGAACTTGTTATTATAGTTGATTGATTGACTTGTTTATTTACTATTCTCCTATTTAATCTTTGTTTATTTTCATTAGCTTGGCTGTATTGATACTGTTTACTGTTTATGTTGCTTCCCTTTAGTCGACACCAGTCTAATCAACTGCTAAATTTAATTATTGTATTGTTTTTGTTTGTATGTCGCCTTGGACAAAGGCGGCTGCTAAGCAACCATAACCATAACCATAACCATAACCATAACCATAACATCTGAGCTAATAAAGGCTCATTTGTCTGTTATTCAGAGCCACTCACCAGCAGATGACACAACACAAAGCTGCTGCTGCAGCATCACCCAAACAGGAGGATGTTGTGGACATGGCTCCAGCTGGCTGTAAATGTTTTTAATGTTTTGCCTGTCGCGTCACATGGCTCCAGAGGGATAGCGCCCTGCATCAGGTTACGGCAGTGCTGTCACTGGCCTGGGCCAGCACCTGTTGGGAGATGTCTTCAGAGGAGGGAAGTCCCATAATAGCCCCAGACATGCTCATGCTCCTCTCCGACAGTAGCACTGCTGCTTCCCAAGAGATTAAGTCACACTTAATCACAGCGACGTCATTGATATTTTTAGGAGACCCTCATCATGTGGCAATTTCTCTTAATGTCAGTGTTTGTTATTCAGGAGCCCAAGGGATGGACGGGACTGATTAGTAGATGCCATCACTTTTGATGTCTTTCTTCCTCAAACCAACTAACTCACTCTCTCCCTTAACTGAAATGATTCATCCAGCTATCACTGTAGAAGGGTAAATCACATTTTGTTGTCTTCTTACAGATTTGACACTGATTTGATGCTGTTACTTACACAATGCTTATTTTTTGCTTGGTTGTTTCTTTTCTATAACTATATAAGGCCTAGACAAAAGTGAAAGTAATAGGCATCAGGCATGTCAGTTGAAATGGCAAAAACAATACATTTGCAATAATGCAATAATGAGTGCTACCTCATCTATTGAAGTTGCTCATTTGTTCTCATAATGTACACATCATTTACACATTAACATTTACATAAAAAACACATAAATACACATCATCAATCTTTTTATTGTTACAGTATGATCATTTTGACTTCATATTAAAATCCACAGAGTTTTCTGTTTTCACAAAGAAACATCTGTTAAAAATGTTAAATAAAAAAAGAAATTCCACAAACATTCTGCAACACAGTAAGTAATTTGGAAGAATATACATCCAAAAAATACACATTGAAACATACCAACCCTTGTGAATATTTAACTAAACAGCCAGGGTTTTGGTGCATTGCTTTTTAAAGAACTGTATTTATGTCAATGAAATTGTATATTTACATTCGCTCCACTGACTCCTGCGCTCAGGAGATGGTTATTTTTTGGCACCAGCCAGCCAGGCCCGTCACTTTCATTTACATTTTAGAATGATTCAAATAAGTGCAGCTTTGTGTGTTTGTTCTACCAATGCTGTCAGAAATCCCTGCAGTTTGCCAGGGTTAAGGAAACGCAATGTGTCTCACCATGGACATTTGACCCTCGCACTTGAGGTTAGCATTTGTAAGAGATATTGTACACACGACTTCAGCCATAACATACAGAGTAGCTCTTACATTTATAAAATTACAAGTGTAGCAATGATTTTTTTTTTTTCAAGCCAAAGTGGACTCCCACACACGTGGGCCTACACTTGCTGCACTCTGATGTTGAAATTATAAGGGGCAATGCGATCTCCTGAAAATGCCAATGTGTTTCACTATGAAGGACAAGCAAAAACAACTCAACTATTCTGCCACATTCTGACTGCAGCCTGTCAACATCCTCATTTACTGGTACAAGGTTACTTGCTTTATCGTTGGCAAACACTGCGGCCAGGATAAGATATTCGTAGACACACTGCTTCATTTTCCCCACGCACGCACGCACACACACACGC
Source organism: Sardina pilchardus (assembly GCF_963854185.1). Lineage (NCBI taxonomy): Eukaryota > Metazoa > Chordata > Actinopteri > Clupeiformes > Clupeidae > Sardina > Sardina pilchardus. Next base: position 30,757,694 of record NC_085006.1, read on the forward strand.
ACACACACACACACACACTCACACACACACGACACACACACGACAGACAGACACACACACACACACACACACACACACACACGTTTTGATATTCAGATATTACACTTGAAGTTGTATACTGTTGAGTTCCATTTTGATACAAACTGCACATAATTGTACAGCAATTTAATGTTTAATAAATCACACCCCTCTTATGCTGTAATTCATCAGGAAAGAAAGGCAAGTCAAACTGAGGGACTTGAATTTGCAATCCCTGTCCGTATGAAATCCCAAAACTCAAAAGACATTGTGAAGGTTCGATGTGAGGAATAAATATCCAACAGGAATGACCAGCTGGAAATAAGGCCGTGCAAACTTATCCCATTCAATGTGTTATCTTATTTTATACTTGTTATATGATCTTATGTTACATGATCTTAATCCAGGGGATTAATACTACGGAGCTCTGCAGCCAATGATGTGTTAAAAAGTGTTTTCCTGGATTATGTGTTAAACAAGTCGTAGGTGACTCAGCCCAGATGCTCTCTTTTCTGAGAAGAACCACTTCAAACGTCAGTCAGTGTATAATACAAATGTAAATAGTTTTGTATGTTATGTATATACATTTACAAATACATCACAATAACCTTTGTGGTTTTATTTTACATAGTATTCTTTTTGAAACTGACAGAAGACAGTTTCAGAAAATCTACAATAAAATGGAATACCTGAATGTCATTCAAACTACATAACTGTCTGGCACTTGCTAAATTTCCCATTAAATGCACATGAAGTTATTATTATTTTAAAAACATAAACTGAACTTGTGAAACAAAATCGGACATTTGTTTGGAATTCAAATTAGAATCAGCTGATTTAGAGAATGGTTGGACCTACGTGCTAGAACAATTGAGAGGGTTGGCCACACAGTCACTGGGCCGGGCCACACTTTTTGAAACCAAGGGCCTATACTGTCCATTTCACTTTCACTATTTTGAAACTTAATTTAGTAGTATTTTGCAATGTTTCATTCATTCAGATTTGTCTGGGTGGTCAATGTCCCCTTTGTCTGTGGTGTCATACTTAAAACACATTTGTTTTCGGTTTACAGGGACTTAATATATTCAGTGACCTGAATGTACAACATGTAGCTTGATGATGGAGCAACTTTTTAAGCATACAATTTAATATCAGCTCTGCTTGATAATGATAGACCTTGGTCTTTGTATATTATATAATACTAATATTTTTAGGTTCTTCAATTGTTTTCCAAGGAAGGTTAGAAGATTAGATTGTGACTACTTACATCATATTGTATTAGATTCAGTGAAAAAAAGGTAAGGTAACAATCTGTCATTATATCAAGTCACTTGCATTCAATAATACATTTTTATAATCAATAATAACAATTATGCTAAGCAATCATGGCAATGTAGCATTGATGATATGAATGACATTTGAAGATTTGTACATATACTGGCCAGTTAATAGAATTGAACTGAATGATCATGCCAGCCAGAATATGCCATATGAGGAGGACTGCTAAGGGGTGAGATAATTGGACTTTTTAAACATGTGGACAACCACACAGGTGTGAAATGCTGTATCCAGGTGGTCCTACACACTAGTTAGGGCTAAAAGGGTGTTGGCTTTAAGGATCTTATATCCTTCACTCATTCATTCATTAGCCAATTAATTCGTTTGTTCATTGACTGATTGATTGATTCTCTCATTCATTCATTCATTCATGCATTCATTCACGGAGTCACCATCCACAGAGCAGGGCATGGCATGCACATGTTAAGAACGTTCCCCTCATTTCAGTAGCCAGTAGATAGCGATGGATCCTGAGAAGGTGGTGTTACTATTCTGCTTCTCTAAGCCCCTGCTCCCCACTACACTCATTTGGATGCCACATGATGCTCTATAGTGTTGATGGTCAGATCTGTGGACATTTAGCCGGTCAGATGGTTTGTGAGATGCCAAGACCTGTTGTGGGAATTCCCCCCTTAAATATCGTGTGAAGATGACTGATCTCTCTGACAAAGTAAGCTGTGGGTTCAGGATCAACGGACCACAGACTCTGTCTTATGTGACAGTTACTTGAAAATACAAACACTTTTGGATTGGAAAAAAGAACAGTTGTACCTATGCATACATACATTTGAATTCCATATACAGTTGCGGATAAATATCTGGGAGGTTTGGCTGCCATGACGGTGTCTATCCGTCCGGTTGCTACGGCAACCGCAGGCATCACTGCTCTGCTGCCATCTTCCCGCCGGTCCCCTTGAACTTGACCACCATGACGGTGATGTTGTCCGGGCAACCGCGGTAGAAGGCCTGCAGCACAATGCTCTTGGCGCCGAAGTGGGGCTCGTCCAGACGCTCGCGCACGAAGCGCACGGCCTCCTCGTTGCTGAAGGCGTCCCACAGGCCGTCCGACGCCAGGATCATGAACCGCGGCTGCAGCTTGTCCAGGTCAAAGGTCAGGACGTCGGGGTCGGGCACGATGACGTTGAGGTTCTTCAGCGGGTAGTCGCCCAGCGAGCGTGACATGGCCAGGATGCCCTGGACGCGCCAGGAGCCGTTAAAGCTGATGAAGCCACCTGAGAGAAGAACGATAAAGGTTATCAACATGGCAACCTTATCTTTTATCTTTAGCTTTTAGCGTTAGCCACCTGAGAGGAGAACGCCACAGGAAGGGAGAAGGTTATCATATGGCACTCTTATTTTTTATCTTTAGCTTTTAGCACTGCTCAAAATCTGGGCCATTACAGCACCTGAATATTCTTCACTCCTCATTACTTATCACTACTATTAATAATCATCATTGGCAATGGATTCTAAGAGTAGAGATTTGCATACTATCCAAGGTGACCAGCATAAAGCATCACTCATCATTTGAAACTTGTTCATTATTAGCCCCCCCATAAAAACAATCATACAAATGTATACTGTAATTTGCCAACTTTTACAACTGTTTCCAACTTATACATTGATTTGGCACAAATTTGTTCAGCTATGAGGTTAATACATGGGGGCAGTTGATATGGTACTAATGTGGTTTTGTTTCTTTTAACTTAAAACACTGTCCTGTAGCTAATACACAGGAAATTACGGTATTGTTGTTACACTGTCTTTCTAAATGTGCTGCATCAACTGAAATATGTAGCCAACTGAACTGTGTACTGACAAGTTGACCAAGATGCGTTACCCACTTGCTCATCAAGCTGCAATATCATACTTGACCAAAAGGTGGCAGTCAAGACACACATATTCTTGCACTGTTCCAATGAGTGTGGGAATCCCAGTGTCCAGACGCTGATAGCCCTCCACCACCAGGGCCCTGCGATGAGCCCCCCCCCCCCCGTCCCCCCCCCCCCCCGTCCCCGTCCCCTGTGCGCACTGCCCTCTCACCTGCTTGCTTGATCCTCTTGCGCTCCCTCAGCTGGTAGGGCTTGTGGTCGTGGGACAGCGCGATGGTGTTGCCGTCCTTATCGCACAGCACGCCCCTGGAGTCCCCCACATTGGCCACGGTCAGCTGCTTATCAGACAGCAGGGCCACCAAGCAGGTGGTGCCTGGACATACACACACGCACGTACACATACACACACACACACACACACACACACACACGCACACACACACACACACACACACACGCACAGACATTAAAACAGACATGGGAAGTACTGTAGTCCGCCACACTCTCTGGGTTTGCCGGTCAAGCAGCAACACTAGTGAGTTGTAATGGTTGTTTGGCACGTTATCTTGCAGGGTTCTGGGCATCATCTTCATTTACACATTAATATTCAGTGCACATTAACATGATTAGATGCTTTTCTCACATTCGATTGGGTTGTTTCCCATATTTTATGACTGCAGTTAGATACTGTCAGTCATCCAGTGTAGTAGGTCTTGTCCAGGTGTGTGTGTGTGTGTGTGTGTGTGTGTGTGTGTGTGGCTCCAGCAGATTAGGGCAAGATCAGAGACTGGGCTATGAAGTCCAGTTGACTGTGAAACAGACTTGTCTCTGGCCTGCGCACACACACACACACACACACACACACACACACACACACACACACACACACACACACACACACACACACACACACACACACACACACACACACACACACACACACACACACACACACACACACACACACACACACACACACACACACACACTGGATGGCCTCAGGAAGTAGTGAGGGCCGCAGGTCAATAAATGGACCAATACTCTTGAACATGGGTGAGCACAGCAGGTCTCTGTGTGGGGAGTGGGGGGCTAATGTCATTAGCGTAGCATGTGAGCAACACAATGATATAATCACAACGTCCTTGTAGAGTGTGCTGAGGTCAAGGGGGGTATTCTGGACAACTCTGCTGTATTTGAACTCCTCCTGGCCTTCACTCTATTCGTACTGTTCTGTTTTATTACTCTCTTATGTTTTATTTGTTTGAGAGTTGTACTTTGAGAGCAAAGTGAACTGGAGTCAAGTTCCTTGTTTGTTTATGCAAACCTGGCCAATAAAGCTGGTTCTGATTCTCCTGTGCTTCATTTGTAGAGAAACTGAATGAGGAGACTGTGAGGGAATGCAACTGCAGTGGAACACTGTTCAGAGTTTTCCACACACACATCCAGGATGTGCTGCTGAACGAGACAGCTGACGGCCGGCATCACCTGTTCCGGGGGTCACCTGTGTGCACTGCGAGGTGCTCACCTGCTTCGTCGTACTTCTCGGAGAGCTGGTCGATCATCTCCTTGTCCAGGCTGAGGATCTGCTTCTCCAGGATGGTCTGGTAGTTGAGCGCGCTGTTCTCCTTCTCACGCTCATACGCCTGCAGCTGCTGCCGCAGAGCATCGGGGAGGTGGGCCTTCACATAGTCAGCAGCAGCCTGGTGCAGAGAGGGGGGGGGGGGAGAGAGAGAGAGAGAGACGGGGAGAGAAGAAGAGAGAAAGAGAGAGACGGGGGAGAGAAGAAGAGAGAGGAAGAGAGAAGGAGAAAAACAGGGAGAGAAAGAGAGAGAGAGAGAGAGAGAGAGAGGGAGAGGGAGAGATAGATAGAGAGAGGGAGAGAGAGAGAGATCTTCTATAATGAATGAGTTTCAGGTCAGCATATATCCATCCCTCTCCATTAGCAGTCTGCGGTGAGAGTGATGGGCTGTGCTGCTGTGGTGGCTTTCGCTGAATGAGCCGCGTTATCAGAGAACATTTCGTGCACCAATCAACAACACAACAACAACAACTGAAGTTGAAGATGCGTTTACTGTAATAGCTGAAGCACTGATACCAACATTCCTAAATAAACAAATAAATAAATAAATAAATATAAAACAGGGCCTTATCTAGCACCATTCAACTGAATTTATTAAAACATACCGTAATTTCCTGACTGTCAACCGAGGTTTATACACTGATTTTACTAAATGTCTTCAGCCATGAGGTTAATACACAGCGTTGGGCTATAGATGGGAATGTATTTCTTTCTTTTCTTTCCTCTTAACTTATGATTAAAGCACGACCTGGCACTGGAGTTGATACACGCTTGTGGTTAATACAGGGTTTTGCTTTTTTAATTTGCATAAAACACTGTTCTGCAGTTTATACACAATGCGGCTAATACGCAGGAAATGACTGTATTAAAACACTTAATGACATTTAATCCTGCAAACAGTAATGTTAATGTGTGCACAAATGCATGCATGCACAGAATAATATTCATGTGTCCAATCTGTTTTCTTCAGTTTGAGATGCAACATGACAGGAAATGTAGGTGTATGTCACAAAAGATGTTCCAGCCTCCTGATATGCAAGGCACAGGAAATAAACAAGTGGGTGAGGGGGGGAGGGGGCACCAGCCTCCTGATATGCAAGGCACAGGAAATAAACAAGTGGGTGAGGGGGGGGCACCCGCCTCGTTAATCAGAGAGGATTAATAGGAAGATAATTGATTTTATGATGACTGCCGTCAAAGCCTCCCATGTGTCGTCGGCAGCAGATTGCATGCTGGGAAAATCACGGTTGAAACACACACACACACACACACACACACACACACACACACACTCGCTACATTTTTGTGAGCGATGACTGATCAGTTGGGCTTATAAGAGAAATATCAGTGGCAAGCCCATGATTAATGTCTTATCTCTCCGCCTGCTTGAGTATTAGGCTGCATGTTGTACACCAACGCATCCTAACACCATTTCTAGTATATTACCAGTAGAAATACAAGATATACCAGCATTTATTTACATACACAATACACTAGATTTGAGCAAATGCTCAATGGATTTAGATTGAAGGACGGACTCATACAATCTGAAAAACTCAGCAGGGCCACCACAGCTTGGTACCCCGGCCTGCCATATTGAAATGTCACCTTCCAGACCGAACTCGTGTACGCCTTCTCTCAGAAGACACCATCAGCACATCCACTCGCCCCCGAGATTAATTTCACTCTTTCACGCTTTAAACATCAAACTGTTTGTCGCAGCACACATTCTGCCCACACTCCGGGAAGATAACGCAACTAAGGAATGATAACACATCTGAGGAACCCTGTTGGGGAGATAACTCAAAATGCTCCTTCCTGGAAAATGTCAATTTGCCAGTGTTGAAGCCGGCGTTATCTGCTAGATTGGGCAGATATGAGTATCTCTCTCTCCCTCTCTCTCTATGAAGAAGGAATAGCAGCATCTTAAGCACGTTGTACGAATTGCCCAAATCGAGCTGTTGAGCGTGCATGTTCCAGCGTCTCATACTGCAAAAAATGAAATCTAACCACGTGTAATTATCTTATATTAAGATCAAAAATCTATTTGGTGTTGTTTTAAGTATGAAAATACTTATAGCGCCCTCTCAAAAGATCATTAATTTCATTTCATTTCAGAAGACTTTGACTTATTTTAAGGAGTCTTATCAAGACAAATTTACTTACTGCATGGACAGATCATTTTGCTTGTTTTACGACAAATTTACTTACTGCACGGACAGATCATTTTGCTTGTTTTCAGGAAGAATTGACTTAAAATAAGAGAAACATTTCTTAAATGAAGTCAAATGATTTCAAAAGAAAGCACTAGGTAAGTGTCTTTGTACTGAAAACAATACCAACTAGTTTATTTATCTTGATATAAGATTAAAACATTTGGTTAGATTTTATTAGACGAGCAGTTTTTTGCAGTGCACATGTCCCAGGCAGCTCCTCAGGTTTTGGCACGCCGGCTGGCAAGAGAGCTTTTAAGAGCACTGCAGAGAGTTCTGTAATCACCTATAGTTTACTCCACCTAAAGGATTACATATACAATGGCCTGCAATTATGGTCTTAAAGCTTATAGAACACGAGACCTCTCCCTTCTGCATGCCTATGTGTGTGTTTTTGTGAGAACGTGAATTTGTGTGTGTGTGTGTGTGTATGTGTGTGTGTGTGTATGCAAATGTCTTTGTTGGCCATCATTTTGTATGTGTGTGTGTGTGTATGTGTGTGTGTGTGTGTGTGTGTGTGTGTGTGTGTGTGTGTGTGTGTGTGTGTGTGTGTGTGTGTGTGTGTGTGTCCCTGTCTCTGAGCCACTCCTTATAGGGTAAATAAGTGCAATAGTGTAGCGTGACGTGAGGCGGTGGGCTGCTAGCGTGTGGTGTGGTGGAGAGCAGTGTGTTTGTCTTGTTCTTCTCAGACGCAAACCTTCAGGCAGGAAGCCAGCAGCACCCAGAGGACAGGTAGACCATTACTAAACAAGGCACAGCACTCAACACCACCAGAATGCATGCGCGCACACACACACACACACACACACACACACACACACACACACACACACACACACACACACACACACATGTACACACACTATACTATACTCAGGCATACACAAATACAACCACACACACCCACAAAACTTTCCTACCTCATACACAAAACCTACCACAGCCTATAGCGCGTGCGCACACACACACACACACACACACACACACACACACACACACACACACACACACACACGAGGCCGGAGACGTTGAAGTCCAGTGCTTAACTCTATGTGAGTGTGTGTAGATTTCACTTACATTTTGGGCTTTTAAATAATCCAGCGGCGCACACAGGCGTGATGGAATGCAGCTGAGAGTGTGTGTGTGTGTGTGTGTGTGTGAGTGTGTAGGGGGGGGAGTGTGTAGGCAGAGCTGCATATTATCATCACAGTGCTTATTGTATTACTGACCTTCAGAGGCCTACAGTGGCCACTTCCAAAAATAGCTCTCAAGTCACTCGTGTGCTCTAAGTGCAGGCAGGAGGGCTAGTCAAGGTGGAATGCCTTATACTCACACACACACACACACACACACACACACACACACACACACACACACACACACACACACACACACACACACACACACACACACACACACACACACACACACACACACACACACACTATTCCGCTGGCTAATACACACTAATGAATCCCACAAGTCACACTTTACACACACACACAAATCCGCACCCTAATGCATGCTAACTAAAGAATCCCACTACATAAGTCACACTCCACACACACACACACACACACACAAAACTTTCCTACCTAATACACAAAACCTACTGCAACTTAGCACACACACACACATACATACACACACATACACACACACACACACACACACACACACACACACACACACAACCAAGACTAAGACATTACAGTATCACTCAACCTCTCTGACCTCCATTTTCTGTTGAGACACAAATAAATCCTGAGATAAATTGACAGAGATAAAGGCTGCGGAAAAGTGCACTGCCAGCCAAACCACCGCCGCCACTCCCTCCATCTCTCTCTCCCTCCCTCACTCCCTCCATCTCTCTCTCCCTCCCTCCATCTCTCTCTCACTCCCTCCATCTCTCTCACTCCCTCCATCTCTCTCCCTCCCTCCATCTCTCTCTCTCCAACTCTCCCTCCAACTCTCCCAGCACTTTCTCTTTCTCCCCCATCTCTGTCTGTCCCTTTCTCTCCCCTTCTCTCTCTCTCCCCCCATCTCTCTCTCTCTCTCCTTTCCCCCTCTCTCTTCCCCATCCCCCCCCCCCCCCCTCTCTCTCTCTCTCCCCCTCTAGGCTTAGCTGAGCAGGGGAAATTTAATCCTGCAGGCCAATCTTATACAATGAGCAGAAAGCTCTCCCTTTGGCCTTTTATGGCTGTGTGTGTGTTCGGCGCTCCCAGTCCAAAGTCAAAGCAGCCCTTTCTCTCCCGACCACAGAAGCCGGCATTTAGAGCCGGCACAGGTGAGGGGCGGGGGCCTCACTGATGACAGGCATGGGAAGATAAGATGTTCTAAGCAGTCCCCTATAGAACTGCTCTTTGTCCAGGCCTATAGAGCTGGCAGAACCGCAGCCCTTATAAGGAGTGGACGGGTCAAGTAAGCCACATTGTTCCGGCGTCTTCTCTTACATGTGTCAGTACAACACAATCATTACGTTGTGACATTGTCATTTCATATTCCCAGCTGACACTGATACCGATACATGAATACACAGTTCAGTTACAGACTGATGTTTGCCCTCTCACTCACACACACACATATAAATACACACACACATACCATCTTGTTTTACATGCCCTCTGTGTTTGGTGCCCTAATTGAGGCGAGTTGATTTCTGCCAGCTCAATTAGCCATTAGCCATTAGCGCTAGTCAGATTTCATTAGCCCAGCCCAACTGCTCCACCCCAGATGAGGCTTTTCTCCAGGCTTGCTACTTATTAGCCGAATGGCTGCATAGCAAGCATGTGCAAACAGTTCCTCAAGCCAAAAGAAGAAGATGAGAATTGAAAAGAAACTCCAGCACTAATATGATTTGTGTTGCATTGTAGTATAACAACTTTACTCTCAAAAGTGAGCGCCTGGCATTGGTACACTGAGATGGCTACAGTCGGCATCTTTAATAGGGAGTTTGAACGGAGGCTGTTTCTGTAGCCCAGAGGCATAGCTCTCCTCTCCCCTAAGGCTGTTTCCACTCATCCACCCCAACGTCCTCCCTCTCTCTCTCTCTCATCCCCCTCTCATCGCTCAGGAAGGCAGCCGTGTTTGCTGACGGAGGCGAGAGATGCTCAGTGTGACAACAACAAAACCACGGCAACAGCAGCATCACTGCCCTCGGCCTCTCTCTCTCTCTCTCCCTCCCCCTCTCTACTCCCCCTCTCTACTCCTCTTCCTTGCTCTCTCTCTCTCCCCCTGTCTACTCCTCTCTCTCCCCCTCTTCCTTGCTCTCTCTCTCTCCCTCTCTACTCCTCTCTCTCCCCCTCTCTCCTCCTCTCTCTCTCCCCGTCTCTACTCCTCTCTCTCTCTGCCTCCCTCTCTCCTCTCCTCCGCCTGCTCTTGTTCTCTCCTCAGCAGATCCTATCAGCTGAAACACATTTGTCAGCAGAGAAGATGGTGCGGGGCTGCCAATGCGTTTGCGCCCTGATGAAACCAATTCAGCTTATTTCTAACCCCCTCTCCCCGGGGCTATGAGATCAACCTGCGCACACACACACACACACACACACACACACACACACACACACACCAAAGTGATCATGATGATCATGATCTGCACAAAGAGGCATACAGGCTTGAGAACACACACACACACACACACACACACACACACACACACACACACACACACACACACACACACACACACACACACACACACACCAAAGTGATCATGATGATCATGATCTGCACAAAGAGGCATACAGGCTTGAGAACACACACACACACACACACACACACACACACACACACACACACATACATACACCAAAGTGATCATGATGATCATGATCTGCACAAAGAGGCATACCGGCTTGAGAACACACACACACACACACCTACACCAAAGTGATCATGATGATCATGATCTGCACAAAGAGGCATACCGGCTTGAGAACACACACACACACACCGAAGTGATCATGATGATCATGATCTGCACAAAGAGGCATACCGGCTTGAGAACACACACACACACACAGTCCAAACCCCTCCTTCACAGCTGCCCCGGTGCTCAGTGTTTAACCTTCAGCTGTCTCTGCGTCTGGCTGAGTGGCGGGCCACATGGTCAGCTCCGCTCACAGCAGGACTGGACCCAAAGCACCAGCCGCCTCCTGGCCGGACCTGGGCCAGATATGGGCCCGATCCCAGCCGAGTCTGGCCTCAGGGCTGACCCTCTCCAGCATCCCCTCTCCTCCTGCTGAGCTGCCTCAGGGCTGACCTTCTTCCCACGCACATACACGCAAACACACACACACACACACACACACACACACACACACACGCAAACATACACACATACACACACACACACACACAAACACACACACACACACACACAAACACAGTCACACACACACACAAACACAGTCACACACACACACACACACACACACACACACACACACACACACACACACACACACACTTCAGGAGGGCTCACACACAGCACGCCCCCCCTACACTCAATGGAGCTGCTGTGGAGAGAGGAAGCAGCACTAGGTTCCTGGGCGTGCACATCTGTGAGGACCTCTCCTGGTCATACAGTACACGTGCTCACTTACACACACACACACACACACACACACACACACACACACACACACAGATCTGCTGTGGAGAGAGGAAGCAGCACATCTGTGAGGACCTCTCCTGGTCAAGGAACACTGCAGCACTGGCCAGTAAAGCCCAACAGCGACTCTACTTCCTCCGCAAGCTGAGGAGAGTCAGAACCCCAGCTTCCATCATGTGCACCTTCTACAGAGGCACCATAGAAAAATTGCACTCTTAAGTCTTAATGCTACACACTCTTTCTATATTTGTATTGCATTTTTATATCTGTCTTATGGTTCTTTCTGCAATATCAATTCACTGTGGGCCTGGGGAGCATTGCAATTTCAAATCCTGTGTGTAACCTGCACATACGGTTTTGACAATAAAGCTGACTTGACTGACGTGACATCACACACACCCCACCACCGCAAGGACTACTGACGTGACATCACACACACCTCACCACCGCAAGGACTACTGACGTGACATCACACACACCTCACCACCGCAAGGGCTACTGACGTGACATCACGCACACCTCACCACCGCGAGGGCTACTGACGTGACATCACACACACCTCACCACCGCAAGGGCTACTGACGTGATATCACGCACACCTCACCACCGCGAGGGCTACTGACGTGACATCACGCACACCTCACCACCGCAAGGGCTACTGACGTGATATCACGCACACCTCACCACCGCGAGGGCTACTGACGTGACATCACGCACACCTCACCACCGCAAGGGCTACTGACGTGACATCACGCACACCTCACC
>NC_085006.1:30782550-30795050 GCF_963854185.1 Sardina pilchardus
GGGCCATGAAAGGAGCAGGTGAAGAGAGGAGAGGAGAGGAGAGGAGGGGGGGAGAGAGGAGGAGCAGGGGAGGAGGGAGGGGGGGGAAGAAGACAGGGATTGAAGGACAGAATGATGGACAAAGATGGAATGGTGAAGGAGATGAAAGGAAGAGTGAGAAAAGGAGAGAGAGAACATAAGAGAGAGATGAGAGATGGTTGAGGGAGCAAATTGGATACAGATTCTGGAGGGAGAGAAAGAGAGATGAGAGAGAGAGAGAGAAAGAGAGAGAGGGAGAGAGAGAAAAAGAGAGAGGGGAGAGGGAGTGGAAGAGAGAGGGAGGGGGAGAGAAAGAGAAAGAGAGAGGGAGTGGAAGAGAGAGGGAGGAGAGGCTGTTAACTCTCTGCAGGCATGGCCCATGGCCTCCATTAAAAGAGAATCCGGTGCGGGGACCTGCGCTCACCTCTCCCAACAACACCAACTTGTTTAGTTAGCACCTCCACCCAACATGTCACAATCACTTCAGCCGTTTCAGTAAACACCTGCTCCCAAACACTAACAGCTATATACAGTAAAAGTATTCCATTTTCTTCAATGTGTTTATGCAGCAAGTGGTAATTATGTGGTAAGTTATTCACCCTGCGAGCAGAGTACAGAATCATGTTGGGACCTAAATAGCCCCCTGAACACCAACACCACAGCTGTCCCCAGTTTACATAAGAAGCTGCTCCAGGTCCTCAACACACACACCTCAGGCCTGTTTTTAGAGGTTCCTGGTCACCGAGATGGTGAACAACAATGCCTCTTAAATGGACATCTTCATCCATACTGGAAGCAACGATGAGAGACAGAAATGTGTGTGCCCACAAATGGTTGTGCTGTATAATGTTTCTCTTCTTTAAAGTAGGTTTTGTAACCTATGGCCCAAATAAAACAAGTAAACCTTTCTGCAGTTTATAGGCACAGCTCCTCCTCATTAAGAGGAAGGTGGCCAACACACTCGAGATACGAGATAAGACTATCCTGAAATCTTAATAAAGACGGGCCTTATGGTGACCCTCCTACTATTACGGAGATAATTAGCGAGGTCAAGGGGGCAGAGCTGATGTGGGCCAACCCAATATAACTGTGTGTGTGTGTGTGTGTGTGTGTGTGTGTGTGCTGCCTCTGGACCTCTCCTTGGGGCTGCTGAACTGAGAGATGTACTGTACGCCGCACATAGTCACAACTTCCGGATGTTTCTGGAGCACTCCAGAGAGACAGGCCTGGAGAGACGGGCCGATAATAATGGCGTCCCAGTCCTCATCCTAATCTAACCCATTCCGATCATTCAGCCACCAGGTCTTCCCAAGTTCTGGAAGGCAAGGGGAGTCTGTTGTGGAAGGCAAGGGGAGTCTGTTGTGGAAGGCAAGGGGAGTCTGTTGTGGAAGGCAAGGGGAGTGTGTTCTGGGCTTTAATAGTTCTGATCTGGGCTCCATCTGGTTCTGCTCTGGTTCTTCCATCAGTCAGAGGAGCACATCTGACAGATCAGCGGTACCATGAAGCAGTCCAGTGACCTCAACATACACACACACGTACGCATACACACGCATACACACACAAAGCTGTATCATGAAGCAGCCCACTGACCTCAACACGCGCCCGCCCACCCGCCCGCCCGCGCACACACACACACACACACACACACGACATTTCAAGGACCTGACATCGCAAATCAAATGTAAAACTTGAAATACTTGCTCTGTCACATGGATTAGTGTGACCACATAACTAAATATCACTTTCAGTAGCTGAATACAGGCTCTAGCTCTATACAGATCAGTCCATCTATTATTTTCTGGTGAATCCAAAGGTTTTAACGCTTCTTTTCTACGTGTGACTAAACGCTATTCCACGCACAACACCGCAGAGAGAGGGAGCGATTGCGGTCCAGCACGGTGTCACAAGCTATCAAGAGGGCCATGTCCTGTAAAGCCATTTGAAGGGCCATAATGGCAAATGATTGAAAAGACCATATCTTTAATTAAAAACCAGTGAACCATCCTGTCCATGTGAAATGAGGGGACAGCCCTCCTCCCCAATCTCCCCCGGCCTTTCCTGCATTTCTTTCTTTCTTTCTTTCTCTTTCTTTCCAAGGCCCTCTAGCTCTCTTTCTCTGTCTCGCTTTCTCTCTCTCTCTCTCTCTCTCTACTCACATCATGCCAGTTGCAAACCTCCTCTTTGTTGACATGAGTTGTTCTTACACTCCTGGTTGACGGCCACTTTTGAGGCCCGTTCCCCATGTGCTTTTGATTGGCTGATCACTTCTGTCTGCCTTCCGTATCAAAGACCACCGTGGGAGGAAGTGTCCGCCACTCTGCCCAGCACGTGAGACCCACCACGTCAGAGTGAATCCCCTACAGACATAAACTCCCACCACATCAGAATGAAGCCTCTACAGACATAAACTCCCACCACGTCAGAATGAAGCCTCTACAGACATGAACTCCCACCACGTCAGAATGAAGCCTCTACAGACATGAACTCCCACCACGTCAGAGTGAAGCCTCTACAGACATAAACTCAGAGTGGTGGTGGGCGATTAACTCTGCTGTGGCAACAGTGGATGCCTTCATCCCTCTCCTCAGTGAGCTGCCCGCTGCAATCATCATCCCTCTCCTTCTTTTGGTGTGTGTGTGTGTGTGTGTGTGTGTGTGTGTGTGTGTGTGTGTGTGTGTGAGAGAGTGAGAGAGAGAGATGAGCACTGTGCCTTATGCTCCATGTCAGCCGCGGGAGGAGAGCGATCCGTTTCAATCGCAGTGAAAAGGACGGCTCAGGCCTCCCTGACCACTTCTGTGGATTCAATTTTCCAACTTGGGCTCGAGTCCTGCAGCCTCAGTCACGTCACGCAACAGGGAACAACGCAAGGAGCTCTTCACAAAGGAGAGATATCTTAGTTAGATACACACAAGACAGAGGCATCTTAGTTAGATACACACAAGAGAGAGGTATCTTAGTTAGATACACACAACACAGAGGCATCTTAGTTAGATACACACAAGAGAGAGGTATCTTAGTTAGATACACACAAGAGAGAGGTATCTTAGTTAGATACACACAAGAGAGAGGTATCTTAGTTAGATACACACAAGAGAGAGGTATCTTAGTTAGATACACACAAGAGAGAGGTATCTTAGTTAGATACACACAAGAGAGAGGTATCTTAGTTAGATACACACAACACAGAGGCATCTTAGTTAGATACACACAAGAGAGAGGTATCTTAGTTAGATACACACAAGAGAGAGGTATCTTAGTCAGATATACAAATGAAAGCGGCATCTTTGTCAGATATACAAAAGTCAATAGTCAGAAACAAAGAAGTCAAATGCATCAAGAGAGAAATGCATCTTTTTATGATATATTTTCGAAAAATAATCAGATCGATTACTGGTGCATTCTTGATCCTCATGGCGTAGATTTGATTATAAGGAGCATCATGGCACAGATTTGACCCTATCCAGCCTATACACAATGCTGACACAGATATCTTTCTATTGACAAGCTATAAACAAAAGTCTTTATTTTCAAGTCTTGTAACCCTTCATAGCACTCTGGACGTGCCTGTCTGTGCATAACACAGTTAGCTACGGCAGAATTGTCACAACATAACATCTACAGTATTTACCAATAGCCAACATCAGTCAACAAGGTAGATATGGGCCGATAGTATACCCATCTATGGCTAATCTGTCTGTGCACCCGTAATAACGAGCTGCTCTGCTACTCTGTTACAGGCCTCATCAATGACATTTTGACATTTTGGCGGCAGTCAGAAATAGTTTTGTGTTCAGGCCAAAAAAGTCTGGAAGTTCCCCCTCCCTTAAATAGAGCTTCAGAGTGTGTGTGCACACTGTGTTGGATTGCAGACCACACACACACACACACACACACACACACACACACACACACACACACACACACACACACACACACACACACACACACACACACACACACACACACACACACACACACACACACACACACACACAGCTCAAACACTATCTGTATTGAAGCATTTGAGCACTGGTCTCACAAAACTACAGCAACAGTTGTGGGGTGAACAGTGCCTGTGAGACAGAGAGTGACAGAGAGAGAGAGAGAGAGTGAGAGAAAGAGTGTGAGAGAGTGAGAGAGACAAAGTCAGAGAGAGAGAGAGACAGAGTGAGAGAGAGACAGAGTGAGAGAGAGAGTCAGGGAAAGGGAGAGAGGCCAAACTGAGGGGGAAATAGGATCAGCTCTGAGTGATCATCACAGTTATTATGACCATCGCCATCATCACCTCCACCGGACCGTCCAACGTGCTGCTGGCTGGCTCACCAGAACCCCTCAAAGCTCAACCACATCTACCAGAGATTCAGGGACCAGACATGGAACCCCTCAAAGCTCCACCACATCTAGATTCAGGGAACAGACACAGTAACGCCTCAAAGCTCCACCACATCTAGATTCAGGGAACAGACACAGTAACGCCTCAAAGCTCCACCACATCCACCAGAGATTCAGGGAACAACAGACACAGTAACGGCTCAAAGCTCCACCACATCTACCAGAGATTCAGGGAACAGACACGGAACCCAGCAGGGTGGCCAATGGGGCATAAACAGAGATCTGCCTCCCTGGCACAAGTGCTGAGGGGCATTAACAGAGATCTGCCCCCCCCCCCCCTGGCACAAGCACTCTGGCAGCTGACAGCTGTGGCTCCAAACAGCACATGAGCATCCAGCTCAGCTCATCAGCTAAAGGCCTGCTTACGCTAACGTGTCTGGAGCGGTTGTGTTCAAGTGAACTTGAGATGACAGAGCAGTCAGCAACCCACTGGGCCAAACCAATGGTGAGGGCTGAAGGCGATGGAAAATCAAAACAGGTTTCCCAACTGTAGAGCATTGTGCTGCGTGAGCAGAAGAACATCTCTCACGCTGACACAAGCTTTCCTCTCAATCCCTCTGACCACATGGACTCAGCACTGATTGACATCATCTGGACTCCAAGCCATAAATCCAGCTAGGAATCGACTACGCCTCATAACTAGTTTGATCAGTGCCATAAATCCAGTTAGGATTCGACTACGCTTCATAACTAGTTTGATCAGTGCCATAATTCCAGTTAGGATTCGACTACGCTTCATAACTAGTTTGATCAATGCCATAAATCCAGCTAGGATTCGACTATGTTTCATAAGTCGCTTGATCATTGTCTGAGGAATAGGCAGTGATTTGAAGGTCTAGCCTGAGCCAAAAGACCCTACTGATCATCCTTCTCATAAAGGTCTTGTTGAGGCTCACCTGTGACACAGTTTTATTTTTCAGATAAGCTACCGTTTCTTTATGAACAATCCCAAATGGGCATCATATTGTATTTCCCTGTAGAGTGCACTATCGGCACTAAACATATTCAAGCTACACACACACACACACACACACCAAATTGAATCACAAAACAATAAATGATTTGTGTGTGCTGGTGGCTATGTCTGACTATATAAAAGAGAACTTGATCTCAGTCCATTGTAATCTCCTGCACACAATGAGCTGGTCACATCAGGCATGTGGACAGTAGAAACCCAAGGGCTCAATCTCCAGTCTGTCGTGAGGATCCTCTTTCTCTTTTAAAGAAAGATGCTCTCGCTCTCTCGCTCTCTTTCTCTCGTGAGGCCTCTAGTTCCCACATCGAACAGACGAGAAGAACTCCCTAAGGCCCACCATGGCCTTTTGGTGGATCTTCAGTCCACACACTCACACACACACACACACACACATACACACACGCACACGCAAACACACACACACACGTAAACACACACACACACACACACACACACACTCAAGCACACATGCACACACACAAACACACACACACACAAACACACAAACACATGCACACATGCGCACACACACACACACACACACACACACACACACACGCACACACACTCGTTCAGGGCAGATGGCTTAAAGAGATCTGTACAAAATCTCCTTCTCCAGAAGCAGGCTATCTTTTTTTATGTGATTCAATGTCTCCAGTTTTCCCATGAGCTGCCATTTGTCAGATTATAAACAACTTTCTCTCAACTCTTTAACCATCTTCCAATGTCCTGGCACCAACACAAGGCGTATGCTTCAAGCCAGGAGCTTGCCGAGTGGCTGTCCCTGATTCAAATTTGCTGATGAAGTTAGACTGGCTGTCTACGTCAATCATCGTAAAAGACAGAAAAGAAACACACAAGACAGAAAAACAAAACTCAGAACACAGAACGAAACACCAAGCGAAAGTAGAAACAGAGATACAAGTCTCCCAAACGAGTGATAAATAGCTGTTTGACAGAGCTCGTTTGAGCCTGACACCTCTCGGCAAGTTCAAACGCAACACCAATGACCTCCAGAGGGCCACACGTCACCACTTTGGCACCAAGAAAGATATTTACAGCTTTTCAACAGTCGCTCTCTGCTCCAGCATTCCTGACTGCTCACTAGAGGTCAAAGAACAATTCTCCACGCACAGCAGATGGTAGTAGCCCACAAGGGCAACGTTTCATCACCGTTTCTGCACTTTTTTTATGTCCAAAAGTGATAAAGGAAATACGAGATGTGAAATCACTTCCTAACAAATGACACGTTAGAGGATATCCTGGTGTCACTGATGATAATAACAACCTCGAAGAGTGAGGCGGTGACGTGCCTCAGAAACAGCTTCAAGAGAAACAGCAGGCAACAGGGCCTGATGCGATTATACTGGCCATGGATCAGCAGGTTTGATCACTTCCCAGGAGGAATGAGTGCAGTCATTCAGAAAGAGGGAGACTTGGGGGGGGGGGGGGGGGGGGGAGGCTGCCAGACAGACTCAGTCAAAACAATAAACAATCATTTCTGTATGATACACAAGAGCTCCAGAGCCCAAACCGTATCAGCCCCGACTCCCAGTTTCGTCTGTCTGTCTGTCTGGCCTTCGCATCCCATCCTGTCTCGGTCCTGTGCAATGCCAAAGCTGGACTCACATGGGGGTCCAATCCGGTCTCTGCAATGCCAAAGCTGGACTCACATGGGGGTCCAATCCGGTCTCTGCAATGCCAAAGCTGGACCATCCCTATCTGGTCAAAACTTCATGCAGCCGATTTGTAGTTCAAATATGCATATTAGCCTCGCAAAAAAAACCCCTCCACTGTTAGACAGAGGGGCCTTCAAATGAGTTAAGTGCCCAGCTTCACAGGAAGTGACCCGTTCCTGGTGTCCTACTTCCTGGTACGCATTGGCCACGGATCAAGGGGAGCAGATTTAGAACTGGTGCAGGTGATGTAGCTGTAATGGTCACATAGTCTGGCACAGTCCCGCGTTGGATGTCACTGACGGATGGATTAGTTTCTCAACCTTTGACAAAGACGGTCACCGAAACACGCAAAGAAGATTAACGGTCTCCCTAAGTAACAAAAGCTGGGATAAGTGTGCGGCCAACACTGGCCCACAGATAATGGGATAGCTGCTCATAAACTCCAAGAGTTGCAGGCGGCGCTTGTTAAACCCACGTAAGAAATCCAATAACGACGAGATTAGACCATGAAGTCGTCGGCGGGCCAAGCCGTCGAGCGCGGCCGTAAATATGCCCCGAGAAGCAGGGCATGCTGGGAGCAGTCGGGGCTGAAGCGCCCTGATAACCGCGCTGGCGTCCAGAGATAGCGGCGACGAATCGGGGCAGGAAACGCTCCACTCCAACAACACAAACAAACAAGCAAAAAACAAACAAACAGACAGACAAACATCGCCGAGTGCAAATCACCCAAACCGCTCGCCGCCAGACGACGGTAATGACTCTGGCGGCCGTAACTTCCACGCCGAGACGGAGATGACCCCCGCTGATGGCCGCCTCTCACGCTGCCGAGTCCGTCACGCAGGAATGAGCCAATCTGCAGGTTATTGCTGCAACGCAACGCAGGGACGTGGAGGAGCAGGAGGAGGAGGAGGTGTGCGGGGCTCTGACGGACGACGTGGACGGCATCACGAGCACATGAGTGGACGTGCGTGACACCAGACGCGATTAATGATGCAATACGTCGGAGTCCTCCGCAATACCGCCCCTGCTTCCAACTGACTCCGACTCGTGACGACTGACGACCGAGACCAACACTTTCACTCGTTTGCATAATGGCTTCTTGTCCTAATTTCCCCTTATTGTCTGATATCGGTCATGTCTTGAATTTCCCCTTGGGGATCAATAAAGTATCTATCTATCTATCTATCTATCTATCTATCTATCTATGTCTTCCTTTACATTACATCTGGACCTTCTAGTTAACGGTGACCTTCATTTGTCCTCTAGTTGTGCCGGCCTTGTCTGATCTCTTGCTGGCTCATTTCCATGGCTAGTTAGCGCTTTCATTAGCTCGTTTAGCCTCTCCTTTACCAGCCTCACGCACATGATGTCATATCTCACAGCACGTATGGCCCCTTTCTAATTATACCGCTGCAGTCTTCATGGCCAAGATACGTGCCCAGTGTTACTGACTAGTTGCACAATCACTTTCTGAAGTCCACCAGTTACTTATAACTTGCTTCAGGGCTCGTCTGTTATGTCGTCGCAGATCATTTACTGCAACTCTAGATGGGCACTTCATTAGAGAGTCATCGCTCACAGACCGGTCAGTCTCCAGATCCAACAGGACACACATTCATTACTTTTGTTTACCCCTACAAACAGATTCACATACAATATATATTTTTATTATCCATGCTATCCAATGGTGGACAGAAACTGCAACAATAAATGGCAACTGGCAGAAAGAAAGTTGTGTATCCTTCATGTAAATCTGGGACACATGGCAGGGCTTTGGCTTTACTGGAGCAGAACATATGTGACCTTCCCAATTTAAACAGTGATTGCTTTGGATTCGTTTAATGTGCCTCACCAGGCGAGCTGAACAGATACACTGATGGGCTACCAGGCAATGGTCCAAATCTTAAAACAACCATCGCACAAGCACCGAAAGACATTCCGTGCAGACTTGCACGCACTACAACAACAAAAGACTGCACGCTGATCCTGCCAGCGGGTCAAGGTGAGACTTGATCAACCTGCCTGGAGCCAGGCGTGATAAAGCTCCTGTGGGGTTTGAATATAGCAACACCGTTACAGGTGCAGTAAGGCAACGAGGCCCCAAAACTCCTACTCATGGGGTTCACCAGGTCCCTTTCCTCAGGTGTATTAATCATGGAGTCTGCATTCATACTGTAGGTGCTTGATTGTACAGTATACACCTGTGGAAAGGGACCTGATTCAAATAGAGCAACACCATTACAGCTACAGTAAGGCACTGAGGCCCCAAAACCTCAACAGGAGCAGCACAAGGCCCCAAAACTCCTATAGGATTCCACAGGTGCAGCACAAGGCCCCAAAACTCCTATAGGATTCCACAGGTGCAGCACAAGGCCCCAAAACCCCTATAGGATTCCACAGGTGCAGCACAAGGCCCCAAAACCCCTATAGGATTCCACAGGTGCAGCACAAGGCCCCAAAACCCCTATAGGATTCCACAGGTGCAACACAAGGCCCCAAAACTCCTATAGGATTCAACAGGTGCAGCACAAGGCCCCAAAACCTCACTACGCACAGTAAGCGACTGAAGCCCCAGAAGCCTCCCATTACCTCAGCTCTCGGCTGTGCTTTGACATCAGGACAGGAGACCAAAACGAGCGGGATGGCCGAATGACAGCGTGTTCACCTACTCATTAAGCCGACACTTTCATCTCACAAGGCACTTCACCAGTAAGAGTGCTGGGGGGAGAACAACAAGGTCAGGGTAAGATGGGGTAAAAGACTCTGCTCATGGGGGCGGAGCAGGTTACAGCCTCCATACCATGAACTGGTCCTAGCACCCACGGGGAGCCAGGTTCGAGTCCGACCTGCAGTCATGTCCTGGTCCCCCCCCATCTCTCTCTCTCTCCCACTCACTTCCTGTCTATCTTCACTGTCCTGTCCAAATAAAGGCAAAAAATGCCCAAAAAATATATTTAAAGAAACCCTCTGCTCTCTCAACTGCAGATTGTGAGCAACAGGGAGCAACTGGACAACAGATGACCACAATGAGAGATGAAAAAAAAAAAAAAAAAGAAAGAAAATCAGAAAGCCGAAACAGAAGTTTTCCCATAGTGCACCGGGGTGGTGCAGAGCAGTTGGCGTTTCCCAGAGACCTGTGGCACGGCCGCTGAGCTGCGTTACCATGGAGACGTTCATATTCCGCTCACGCGGTGGCAAATATTTAAACTGGGCTCCTGTCCCGTCCACCGGCCCGCTGCACGCACGCTCGCTCGCGGTCATGGCGACCTGAACCAACAGTCTGCTGGAGGGGTCAAAAGTTCCCCCGCCGCCGGGCAACGCATTCCCAGCTGCTGGGGGACAGTGGCACGCCTCTCGACACGCTGCATCAGGGAGCAGCTCAGCTCAGTGCAGCTTGGCTTTCAGTGACCTAGCACTCAGGCTAGGCTACACGCCAGCACACCACTAGCGCACTGGCACACTCTCACTAGCGCACTGGCCAATGGCACACTCTCACTAGCGCACTGGTACACTCTCACTAGCGCACTGGTACACTCTCACTAGCGCACTGGTACACTCTCACTAGCGCACTGGCCAATGGCACACTCTCACTAGCACACTGGCCAATGACACACTCTCACTAGCGCACTGGCCAATGGCACACTCTCACTAGCGCACTGGTACACTCTCACTAGCGCACTGGCCAATGGCACACTCTCACTAGCGCACTGGTACACTCTCACTAGCGCACTGGCCAATGGCACACTCTCACTAGCGCACTGGCCAATGACACACTCTCACTAGCGCACTGGCCAATGGCACACTCTCACTAGCGCACTGGCCAATGGCACACTCTCACTAGCGCACTGGCCAATGGCACACTCTCACTAGCGCACTGGCCAATGGCACACTCTCACTAGCGCACTGGCCAATGGCACACTCTCACTAGCGCACTGGCCAATGGCACACTCTCACTAGCGCACTGGCCAATGGCACACTCTCACTAGCGCACTGGCCAATGGCACTCTCACTAGCGCACTGGCCAATGGCACACTCTCACTAGCGCACTGGCCAATGGCACACTCTCACTAGCGCACTGGCCAATGGCACACTCTCACTAGCGCACTGGCCAATGGCACACTCTCACTGTGCTTTACAGAGCCAGCGTACTAGTCCCTATAGTCATTTACATATACCGCTAGTGTAAATAAAGAGAGGCGGTTGTGTGTGTGTGTGTGTGTGTGTGTCTGTCTGTGTCTGGGTGTGTGTGTGTGTGTCTGTCTCTGTGTGTGTGTGTCTGTGTCTGTCTGTCTGTCTGGTTGTGTGTGTGTGTGTGTGTGTGTGTGTGTGTGTGTGTGTGTGTGTGTGTGTGTGTGTGTGTGTGTGTGTGTGTGTGTGTGTGTGTGTGTGTGTGTGTGTGTGTGTGTGTGTGTGTGTGTGTCTGAGCGTGCGTGCGTGCGTGCGTGTTACTCTGATGTACCTGTACTCAGATGCGGTCAGATCTGATTATGCTTTCAGTCATAGATAGCGGTCAGTGCGTCAGCACCAGTAGACCTTATGTAACGGTCACAGGAGTATTCCCTGCTGAACAAACACTCAAGTGCTGTGTGGTTTGGTCAAGAAATACACAGAAACACAACACCACATTTCAGTCTCTTCAGTTCTAAAACATCAATAAAATACACACAGAAATATCTTTCAGTATTGAAATGTATGAATGAAGAATGATCAAATCTTGATACCAGCTCAAAAAACATTACATTTACAGTCTTGCAGTCTGTTGGTTCCAGCCATTTCAAACATTCCTCAACCAAGTTATTCCCTTCCACACCCTTGACATTAAATACAAATACTTTCATTTCAAGAAATACCTCGATGAAGATGAATATTCATGATGAAGATATTTCTAAAGATAATAAGAAATTAAACACTGAATTTAGCCAGAAACAAGTACAGAGTGTTCGCACAATAACTTGTGTGCAGTCGGGCAACTTGGGCACTTGTTAGTCACTAATTAGTGTCTAATAGGAGTGTGGCATTTAAGAGCCAAGACGCGCGGCCACCCAATCAATAGCCTGGGCGGGTCCCTGGGGCTCTGCTGTGGGCACCGCCGCTCTCCTGATTATGCACTGCAGAGGCCCGCGCTCTTCTGATTGGGCCCTCTCCACAGGAAGCAGCTCCTCGCCAGGGATTCATTTGCACAGCGTATCCATGGCCGCACACACATACGCACGCACGCACGCACGCACGCACGCACGCACACCTCGGTCCGGCCCGCTGACGCAAGAGGACTCGTTCTTGTGACCGCGGAACACAAGATAGAGCGTGGGGTGGCGTGGCGTGGCGTGGCGTGGCGTGGCGTGGCGTGGCTTGGCGTGGGGTGGGGTGGCGTGGCGTGGCGTGGGGTGGCGTGGCGTTGCATTGCGTTGCTACAAAGCTAGTTTTATGCCACGCTC
>NC_085006.1:30797550-30815050 GCF_963854185.1 Sardina pilchardus
TCCGCTTCCTTCCGATGCTCATTAGGACGCGGGCTCTCTCTCGGCTGCGGCGGGATGCAAGCGTGGAAATGCAGCTGAAAGGAGAGGAGCTGACGAGCATGCAAATCCCCCAGAGACAGCACGGCTACGGGCCGCCAGGAGGGACACTACACACCCCGGCTACAACCACACACACACAGAGAAGAGAGAGAGAGAGAGAGAGAGAGAGAAGGGGAGAGAGAGAGAGAGAGAGAGGAGGAAGAGAAAAGAGAGAGAAAAGAGAATGAATAAAGAGAGAGAGGAGAAAAGAGAGAGAAATGAGAGAGAGAAAAGAGAGAGAGAGGAGTGAATAAAGAGAGAGAGAGGGCCAGGCAGGTAGTAAGCAGGAGATGTGTGAGAGGACCCAGGGGAATAGTACCGCAGGGTCCCATGGCATTGACCAGGGGAATAGTACCGCAGGGTCCCATGGCATTGACCAGGGGAATAGTACAGCAGGGTCCCATGGCATTGACCAGGGGAATAGTACAGCAGGGTCCCATGGCATTGACCAGGGGAATAGTACCGCAGGGTCCCATGGCATTGATCAGTAGGCGTAACTGTATCCTCCGGCCGGACGAGGCGTCTGGTCAGGGAGCTGTCTGACCGCGTATTGTCTTGAGTCTTGGCCCTCTGCTGGGATCTGGACTCATGTTTCCCATAGCAACTCCCAGCAGGACAGGTGCACAATGGATTAGAAGTGAGACTTCTCCATGTGGCATGAAGGGCAGCTTGGCACGGCTCTCAATTAAAAGCTGGTAGAGTGTTCAGACTGGACGAGATAAGACCTCTCTAGCACACCAGGCGTCAGGGGAGCACGCTGGACCAGGCAGACCCAACACACACTGATCTGGGAACTGGTCTCATCAGGGCCCCCCAACACACACTGATCTGGGACCTGGTCTCGCCACGGCCCCCCAACACAGACTGATCTGGGACCTGGTCTCGTCAGGGGTCCCCCAACACAGACTGATCTGGGACCTGGTCTCATCAGGGGTCCCCCAACACACACTGATCTGGGAACTGGTCTCATCCGGGCCCAATAACACAGACTGATCTAGGACCTGGTCCCCTGGGCTGCTGCTGCCAGAAATCAGTGAATCCGACTCAAAGAGGAATGAACACTCAGGGGTCTCTCTCTCTCAAGTTCAGTTCAAATTAGCATGACCATAACGTTGCACAGTATTGCCAAACCATGTGGGTCAAAATTGGAAGGAAGGAGAGGGAAACACACAAATAAAACAATACTGATTGAATAAAGAATAATGACAATTATGAACTATGGCAAACTGTGTGTGTGTGTGTGTGTGTCCATACAACTATATTCATATTGAGCGGCAAGGAGGAGGCATTTCTTTCTCCCTCCAGAGAGGTACTGCATGAAAGCTTCTCCTCATCGCTTGCTTGTAGGAATTCAGGGAACACATTTGTCATCTTTTCAAAATAGGTTCTCATATTTTGTGCACTGTGTCAGGAAGTGTATCTCTGTTTCTACTGTGTTTAGGTCACAGTGGGGACACAGTCTAGTGTCTTTTGGCAGCCAGGCTGCGTTCCCCGAGTCTGGACTTTGTCAGTGTGGTTCTCAGGTTTTTGTCTTGAATGAGTGTCAGGTAGGGTGCTAGCTTACAGTACATTCTCTCTAAGGCCAAAGAGAAAAGCATTGCTCTACTTGCCATTACTGTACTGTAATTTTGCTTAATAGTTTTTGTAATTTGGCTTGTCCTAATTTCCGTTGCTTTGAGGTGCTCAGATGTTGCGGTGTAACTGGGGTGATAGTGTGAGTGGAGTGGTCTGACGAGCTCAAACTCAGGACCAGCTTAGAGAGGGGACATTCTTCCTTGTTTATCTTCTGGTATTGAAGGGCTTTATAATGGAATGAGCAGGGGTCACTATTTTTCAGGCGTTTCCAGAATTTGATAGCTCCCTGTATTTTTAGAATGAAAGGATATTGGCCTAGTTCAGCCCAGCATGCATTGTTTGCGTCACATCTGTGCACTTTTAACATGATTTTGCGAAACTCTGTTTGAAGGGTCACAATAGGGTGCTTTTCCCATTTGTTGGTTTGTAAGTGGGCCCCACACATCACTACCATGAAGGGCAATCGGTTCAACTACTGATTCACCTCATAGCTGAAGAAATGTTGCAAAATCAATGTACAGTATAAGCCACGGCTAAGAGTTTTGTAGTCATTTGTGTGTGTGAAGTACGAAGTGCGTGTTCGTACGGTGAAATTATGTTTTTGTATCTGAGATCGGGATCTCTTCTCAAACACTACTTTGTTTTTTTAGGTTCACTGCCAAGGCCCAAGTCAGGCAGGACTGCTCCAGCAGGTCTAGGCTTTGCTGCAGTCCCTGTTGGGTCAGGTGGGTGGTAACAGCACCAGATCATGAGCAAAGAGCAGCAGTTTGAGCCAAGTGTCTTGCAGGGTCAGGCCGGGTGCTGTGGAGTTTCCAGTGATTCTTGCTAATCCATCTGTAAATGCTAAATAGGGCTAGGCTTCAGCAGCAACCTTGTCTTACTCCACATCCCTGGGATATGTAGTTTGTTATTTTGATTCCAACCTTTAATGCACACTTACTTCCTGACTGTAAATAATGATCGTTATCAGGCCGTAGGCTTCACCTCCGAGACCACTTTCCATAACTAGGTGTGCCAAACAGTGCAATCAATAAAAATGTAAATTCAAAATCAATAAAACGGGCAATTTATTTTTGTTTTGGTTTGTTTGTTTTTCAATTAGGGTGTCTAAGGTATAATAAACATGGCCAGAAGTGCCATGATTTGGTAGGAATCCAATTTCCCATTTGCTCAGCGCATTGCACTTCATAAGGAAGTTTAAGACTCTTGAATTTATGATGCTACAGCATAGCTTCAGCACATTGCTGTTCACACAAATGCCTCTGCAGCTTTTGGGGTCCAATAACTCCAATTTGTCACCAGATTTGAAAATGAGGGGAAGCCAGTCTGGCTTCATTGGACCAGACACACATCACTTAGTGCACAGCAATGCACCTGCAATCAGTACACACTAACCAGACACACATCACTTAGTGCACAGCAATGCACCTGCAATCAGTACACACTAACCAGACACACATCACTTAGTGCACAGCAATGCACCTGCAATCAGTACACACTAAACAGACACACATCACTTAGTGCACAGCAATGCACCTGCAATCAGTACACACTAACCAGACACACATCACTTCGTGCACAGCAATGCACCTGCAATCAGTACACACTAACCAGACACACATCACTTAGTGCCCAGCAATGCACCTGCAATCAGTACACACTAACCACGTCCAGCATCTCTACAACTGCCTCCATCCATCCATCCAATGACAGTGTTCTGGAGACCTCTGTCCAGGCACAGGCGGGCTGACCGCTCTCGGGGTGCATTTTAAAATGGCCGCCCGTCTCTGAGCCGCCTGCCAGGGTCCGGCCCAGGGAGGTTTATTCAGATGGACAGTGCAGTGATGGAGGCAGCAGCCAGGAGCCAAGCCAAGCAGGTGTCTGGGATGCAGCAGGGCCAACTTGGCCACACTCCCCCCATGGCCACAGGCGCGCGCGCGCACACACACACACACTCCCTCCATGTGCGCACACACACACACACACACACACACACAGACACACATATATACACACAAACACACAAACACACACACACACAAACACACACACACACACACACTGCTTTCCCTTCTGAAGGCCTGGATCACAAGCCTGGTGGACAGGACACTGCGCATAGAGCTATGGCTACTGAGAGAGAGAGAGAGAGGAAGAGAGAGAAAGAGAGTAGAGAGAGAGAGGAAGGGAGGAAAAGAAGGAGAGACTAACAGAGAGAGGTAGAGAGATGGAGGGAGAGAAAGTCGTGAGAGAAGAAAGAAAGGGGGAGAGAAAGGGAGAAAGAGGGGGAGAGAGGCAGAGATTCTTGTATGAAAAAGAGAGCTGAATTCCACAGAGCCTAGTCTGTTCATGCATGAGGCGTGCTGTTAGATGGCTTCTGTTAAATACGGGACAGCACATATGGCAGCACATCGCTCCTCATGACTTCATGTCCTCTACTTGTAGAACATCACAATGCTGTCCTTTGGAGGAGTTGAGCACTTTTAGAACATCACAATGCTGTCCTTTGGAGGAGTTGAGCACTTTTAGAACATCACAATGCTGTCCTTTGGGGGAGCCTAAGCACCTGCTCTCTCCAGTACTTTTAGAACATCACAATGCTGTCCTTTGGAGGAGCTAAGCACCTGCTCTCTCCAGTACTTTTAGAACATCACAATGCTGTCCTTTTGGAGGAGTTGAGCACTTTTAGAACATCACAATGCTGTCCTTTGGAGGAGTTGAGTACCTGCTCTCTCCAGTACTTTTAGAACATCACAATGCTGTCCTTTGGAGGAGTTGAGCACCTGCTGTCTCCAGTACTTTTAGAACATCACAATGCTGTCCTTTGGAGGAGTTGAGCACTTTTAGAACACCACAATGCTGTCCTTTGGAGGAGTTGAGCACTTTTAGAACATCACAATGCTGTCCTTTGGAGGAGTTGAGCACCTGCTCTCTCCAGTACTTTTAGAACATCACAATGCTGTCCTTCGGAGGACTTGAGCACTTTTAGAATATCACAATGCTGTCCTTTGGAGGAGTTGAGCACCTGCTCTCTCCAGCTGAACTGTGAGCCTGTAGCAGAGCATATCAGTGGCCCAGAACAACAGCCTTGGAGAAAAAGCTGCAGAGATGGTTTCAGTTAGAGGCTGGAGCTGCTGTCTCCTCCAGTACTTTTAGAACATTATTACAACGCTGTCCCTTTGGAGGACTTTAGCACCTGCTCTCTCCAACTGGGGTGCGTTTCCCAAAAGCATAGTTGCTCACCTGTTGGCAATGGGGATTTGGCAATTAACTAAGTTAGCAACTCTGGTTTGGGATACGCACCCCAGAACTGTGAGCCTGGAGCAGAACATAGCAGTGGAACAGAACTGTGAGCCTGGAACAGAACATAGCAGTGGCCCAGAACTGACAGCCTGGAACAGAACATAGCAGTGGAACAGAACATAGCAGTGGCCCAGAACTGTGAGCCTGGAGCAGAACATAGCAGTGGAACAGAACATAGCAGTGGCCCAGAACTGTGAGCCTGGAGCAGAACATAGCAGTGGAACAGAACATAGCAGTGGAACAGAACATAGCAGTGGCCCAGAACTGAGAGCCTGGAGCAGAACATAGCAGTGGAACAGAACATAGCAGTGGAACAGAACATAGCAGTGGCCCAGAACTGTGAGCCTGGAGCAGAACATAGCAGTGGAACAGAACATAGCAGTGGAACAGAACCGTGAGCCTGGAGCAGAACATAGCAGTGGCCCAGAACACTGGTCTTGGAGAAGGAGCCGCAGACATGCTTCAGCTGGACAGGAAATGACACGGAGTCGCTGTCTCCTCCAATCAGAGGGCCTGTGTGTAGCTCTTCCAGGCACATTCCATGTGCGAGAACACAGCACACACATCTGGCCCCACACCTTGTTGCTGTTTGTTTTGTCCCATTGCATGTGTTTTGTGTTGGGTGTTGATGGCGCTGGGCTGTTTGATGGTGCAGGGCTTCAGAGCCAAGAGGATGTTTGCTGCTCCAACTGTTTGTGTTTCATCAGAAGTATTCGGTTGGGTTGTGACACGCAAACATCGCTAAGCCACTAAGCTGTCGCCAGCACTGTCCCGCGGGAAAACTGGGAAAACTGGGAAAAGTCTGACTCTGGCGCTCAGCAATTTGCTCCACATGTGCTGGTGAACTTGGGTCAGGGTCACACACACACACACACACACCTACACCCATCCATACAGGAATACACAAAACCACACATTTGCACACACACACACACACACACACACACACACACACACCTGCACCCATCCACACAAAAACACACACACACACACACAAGCTTGCCAAGCTGTGCTCTGTATAATTTGCATGTGTGTGTTTGAAAAAAAGGATGGAACAGGTGCCCTAGTACAACCAAACTACCCATAATGCCAAGTGGCAGATGCGGCTGCAACAGAAACCATGGTGCCCGCTACCACCCCCCCTCCCCCCCCCCCAGCTGCAGCCATGAGTACATTAATTATGCTCATTTACAGAGAGGGCTCCCGCGCCACACACACACACACACACACACACACACACCATATCGCTCTCCAACACAACCAGAGTGGGTCATGTGGATTGCTGCTTGCATTCCACTCAGTGTGGCTCACTAAAGTACAACATGAACACACACACACACGACCAAAATTTTGACTAGAAATCCCAATTTATAGCAATCCTAAATTATACAGCGTAATAGGAGACAAACATGGATTTCTACTTTAAATACAGTGTTAAAATGACAACAGCAAAGAGTTAACTTAGTCATTCAAAATGGGCCTAGATAGCTTTAAGCCTACTAATTACATTCCATTCCTGGCGACCAACGGCAGGCTAAGAATAAATAAGCCACGCCCACTCTGCCACCCGAGGACATCTCCTCTCTCGCAGCGGAATAAATGTTTGAAGAGAGGAGGACTTAAACATATTAATCTTCCTCCTCCTGGGCCACCAGAACAGAGCTTATTTGTGGACTCCACACAAGATGGCCGCTACTGATACACAGACAGTGAAGACATTCAGCTCAAGTCCCAGTTCCACTTTCAGGAAGACAGGCTGTCATTTGGAGAATAGATTATTACGGACCAGCACACAACTGGAGACGAATTTGAAAGGATATTGTTGTTCCTTGTTATACTTTCCTTCATGACAAGCACAAAAGGGGACGCAAATTAACTCTGGGAGCTACTGATGGCCTTCTTTGTTCAACGCTGAATAATCTCTTGACAATGACTTTTCTGAGTTATGGCCATAAGATCCATTTGTGCATTGAATGACTAAATCACTGAATGGTTTCCATAGCAATTAGCAGTACTGTGCATCCCAGCCAAATAGAATAGGATGGAACCTTGAAGAGCTCAACAGTAATTATGGCCATTCTATTCCCTTCTATTTGCATCTATGTACATCCTAATGCATACTGTACTTACAACGCTAACGCATCAGACAGTGACTACGTGTGCTGCGTTCACAAAACGCACAAGTCTGACAAGCAACTAGCCACTGACTTGAAGCATCTGATCGGCGCTCTCAAGCATATCAGCCATGGCTGAATGAACTGGCTCCTTCGATGTGTGTGTGTGTGTGTGTGTGTGTGTGTGTGTGTGTGTGTGTGTGTGTGTGTGTGTGTGTGTGTGTGTGTAGTGTTCAAAGGTGCCAGAGAGGCCCAGCGGAGACCACTGACATGCGTGCACTGAACCTTCACGTCTGGCAGGACATTAATTCATTCAGTGAGTAAATGAAGGCTGTAATGATCTCCGCTGACACACACACACACACATCTATAAGACAAGGCTGTAATGATGTCTGCTGACGGACCGCTCTGAGAATCTCTGAATCCCACGGAGACGCTGACAGACGGACATGAACGCTGGAGATGCAAAATGAGCCCAGTCAGAGAGCACACACAGACACACCACACACACCACACACACTGAGGAAGTCTGCACATAATCCTTCCATAAAAATGAGGTTCAAAATGAATTATGCAACATGGTTCCACATCTGACTATACATCAGATAACAAGATGAGACTCCCACATAGGCGCTGAGCATCCATGACTACGGAGGGGTAGTGTAGATGCAGAACAATAATTATGTCTCCATGACTACGGAGGGGTAGTGTGGTAGATGCAGAATAATAATTATGTCTCCATGACTATGGAGGGGTAGTGTAGTAGATGCAGAATAATAATGACGTCTCCATGACTACGGAGGGGTAGTGTAGATGCTGAATAATAATAATGACGTCTCTATGACTAGAACTACGTAGGGGTAGTGTAGATGCTGAATAATAATGACGTCTCCATGACAACGGAGGGGTAGTGTAGATGCAGAATAATAATGACGTCTCCATGACTACGGAGGGGTAGTGTAGATGCAGAATAATCATGATGTCTCCATGACTACAGAGGGGTAGTGTAGTAGATGCAGAATAATAATGACATCTCCATGACTACGTAGGGGTAGTGTAGATGCAGAATAATAATGCCATCTCCATGAATACGTAGGGGTAGTGTAGATGCTGAATAATAATTATGTCTCCATGACTACGTAGGGGTAGTGTAGATGCAGAATAATAATGTCTCCATGACTACATAGGGATAGTGTAGATGCAGAATAATAATTATGTCTCCATGACTACGTAGGGATAGTGTAGATGCTGAATAATAATAATGACGTCTCCATGACTACGTAGGGGTAGTGTAGATGCTGAATAATAATAATGACGTCTCCATGACTACGTAGGGGTAGTGTAGATGCAGAATAATCATGATGTCTCCATGACTACGGAGGGGTAGTGTAGATGCAGATAATAATGACATCTCCATGGTGACCCAGCAGATTATGCTAAGCTAACCTGAGCTAATCACACACAACACTCTAACTCTCAAGTCCCATGCACAGTGTGTGTGTGTGTGTGTGGGGGGGGGGGGTGCAGGTTGTGGAATGAGATGCCGTTGGGGGGAGGAGGCAAGCCGTGTGTGTGGGGGGGGGGGGGGGGCAGGCCGTGGCTTGTGATGGCGTGGTGATAAAACATCAACCGTGTGTTTATCCCGAGGGAGGAACATTTCCATTCTCAGTGGCATCCACTTGAGAGCCAAGGGCTCATAATCTCCGAGTAGCCCAAACAAGCGCTCAAGTTCCACTCCCCTGGACACATTTCCCCACGGAGCAATCTCCTCCTCCATAGCAGGTCTAGTAAAAAACACACAACAACACTGCAGAGGCTTGGAATGTCAAGTGTGTTTTCTGGAAGCTGAAGATAATGGAACCTTCATTGTGATGTGTGATGGGGCTCCACCACATTTGAGCCTTTGACAAATGTTGCGTGATGGGAGATGGGTCTACCACATTTGAGCCTTTGACATTGGACGTAAATGTTGCGCAATGGGTCTCCTTTGACATTGGGTGCAAATGTGGCGTGCGTTAGCGGGCGTTATTGCCAGTAAGGAGGCTGAAGGCTGTGGAATGTAAATACAAATGCAAAGTCTGGAATGCAAAGTGCAGGTCCACCTTCTCCGCCTCTCCACACAAGCCTGGAGATAAGGCCTCTAGCGAAGAACACAGCGTTCTTTAAGGAGGGAGGAGGTGTTGGGTACGGAGGTGTTGGTGTTGGGTGCGGGCCTGCTACAGTACTCTTTAAGGAGGGAGGAGGTGTTGGTGTTGGGTGCGGGCCTGCTACAGTACTCTTTCAGGAGGGAGGAGGTGTTGGTGTTGGGTGCGGGCCTGCTACAGTACTCTTTAAGGAGGGAGGAGGTGTTGGTGTTGGGTGCGGGCCTGCTACAGTACTCTTTCAGGAGGGAGGAGGTGTTGGTGTTGGGTGCGGGCCTGCTACAGTACTCTTTAAGGAGGGAGGAGGTGTTGGTGTTGGGTGCGGGCCTGCTACAGTACTCTTTAAGGAGGGAGGAGGTGTTGGTGTTGGGTGCGGGCCTGCTACAGTACTCTTTAAGGAGGGAGGAGGTGTTGGTGTTGGGTGCGGGCCTGCTACAGTACTCTTTAAGGAGGGAGGAGGTGTTGGTGTTGGGTGCGGGCCTGCTACAGTACTCTTTAAGGAGGGAGGAGGTGTTGGTGTTGGGTGCGGGCCTGCTACAGTACTCTTTAAGGAGGGAGGAGGTGTTGGTGTTGGGTGCGGGCCTGCTACAGCCTCCATCTGGTCAAGCCGTTGTCTGGGGGGCGTTGTGGTGCAACAGGCTACAGCGTCCACACCATGTCCGGGTCCAAGCACCCACGGTGCCCCTCACTCACTGGGTTTTTTTGTTTTATTATTTGCTTTATTATTTATTTATTTGTCACACACATAGAAACACTATCGTAAAACACGGGGGCGAGCCATCTACACATACACATGGTGGACTGCTCACACACGGAGACCTGACATGAGCTGTGGAGTTGTGCTGCTCCAAAACACAAGCACCACCATATGTACCCTAGCAACACAACCACCCCAATTACCTTAGCAACGCCCTAGCAATCAACATAATTACCCTAGCAAGGCCCTCACAAACATCATAATTACCCTAGCAACAACCTACCAACCATCTCTATAATGTCAACCTAGCAACCACCATAGCAACCAACATTAGATTACTCTAGCAACTGTGTTATTTTGCATAACAGCCACTTCACCTGGGGGCTGGGTGAGAGCAAGCTGTCCCGTATAGTGACTGTGACAGGTGAGAGACGCATCACTGAGCCACTACCCAAACTAGAGCCATATAAAGAGAGAGTTGCGACAACCCGGGTACAGAAAATGTGGTTTGTGACGTGGTTCGTGTAACTTCAAGTAGTTCAAATAGTTCCCGGAAGCGATTTTGACTGTTCATTAGAATCATAAAATAACCGTCTTTTACTGTCTGTTAACGAGTGTTCGATCCTAACTTCCGGGAACTATTGTTGAGAAAATATGGAACATTAGCGTCAATGGAGTTGTCGCAACTCTCTCTTTATATGACTCTGACCCAAACTAGAGGGCAGCCAGACCATCATCCTGTCTCCGTGGTTACCTCAGGGACTGCTTAACGACGCCTCAGGGAGGTGAAGTCGGGAGCTGGAAGATGCCGGCCCCAGGATCAGATGCGGTCACACACACACACACACACACACACACACACACACACACACCTTTGAAGAGGCCAGCCCCTGGATCTGATGTGGTCTGGGCCTCTGTGGCTTTGCAGGCCAGTGTGAACCCTCTCCAGTATGAGAGCCTCTCCACACACTCACGGGTCAAGTGCGCATTATGGGAGGGGCAGACCATTCACGCACACACACACGCATGCACGCACATACACACACGCACACGCACACACTCACGGGTCAAGTGCGCATTATGGGAGGGGCAGACCATTCGTGCACACACACACACACACACACGCACCTAAACACACACACACACACACACACACACACACACACACACACACGCTGGCCATGGCTGACATTGACACAGGGGTGAGGATTTCTGCAGCGCGATCACAAATCCCAAAATGGCCATATGGGCAATTTGCACCCCTCTGAAACGGCAACCAAGGGCCCGGCAGGACTGGAACAGTTCAGAACTCCTGAAATAAAAGTGTTCCCTGTGAATGGCTGTGCTGTGCTGTGCTGTGCTGTGCTGTGCTGTGCTGTGCTGTGCTGTGCTGTGCTGTGCTGTGCTGTGCTGTGCTGTGCTGTGCTGTGCTGCAGCTGAGTGTGCTGTGCTGTGCTGTGCTGTGCTGTGCTGTGCTGCAGCTGAGTGTGCTGTGCTGTGCTGTGCTGTGCTGTGCTGGTTTCACTGAGGTGATCTCACAACACGGCTCACCCCAGTGGGTTGGCATGCTCAGAGGGGCAGTTAAGTGTGAACAATACTGAACAATACTGTACATGCCTATCTGAACAATACTGTACAATACTGAACAATACTGAACAATACTGAACAATACTGTACATCTCTTTCTGAACAATACTGTACAATACTGAACAATACTGTACATCTCTGAGCAATACTGTACATCTCTTTCCAAAAGCGAGAAGCATGTCTGAACTGTCCAAAAGTGTCCAAAAGTGAGATATGTGTGTGAACAATACTGACCATCTTTGTCTGCTAAATGAATGAAAGTACACTGAAGAGAACTGCCCCACATCCTGCAGGACTTAACCAGCAGATAGGAGCATTCTTCACTGCAGAACGTTTTAAATAATAACAAAATAATTGCCCCTCAGGGACAATAACGTTTCCCTAACCTTGACCTTAAATATACTTTAATTTTCACCTTCATTCTCTCTCTGAGGCAAAGGCTTATTATTGGCCACTGTGAAAAAGCAAGCTCTTTTCTTTTGAAACTATTGACCATATTTAATGCCAACATTTGACACAAGGTCAGATATCGACACAGTGACTTTGCAAAACTGTTTATGAACGTCAATATCCTGTGGTATATTCCTCTGTGCGCTGGGGGCCTGCAGAGGTTGTGTTTGAGCTAATGTCAAATCCATTGAGATACAAAGTGATGTTGTGTACTTTGGATCAGAGAATGAGGGGACACATCACAACACTTCATTTAAATGTCCAAACATGCTATCTAGATTACACATAGTGTAGTCTGGGGGAGAGTGGGGTGTGTTTATGTATGTGTGTGTGTGTGTGGGGGGGGGGGGGGGGGTGTATGCATGGGTAAGACCAGTACAAAGGCTGTGTGTGTGGTGTGAGTGTGTGTGGGTGTGTGTATGCATGAGTAAGAGTAAAAAGATTGTGTGTGTGTGTGTGTGTATTTATGCATTCGTCAGGCCTGATTCAGAGTCTTATCTTGTTCCTCTTTAGCTTGACAGCAAAGCACATCCAAGACCAGCACCGCCCCCTCATGTAATGCCACAGGCTGAGTGTGTGTGTGTGTGTGTGTGTGTGTGTGTTTACGTATCTATGCGTGGTTGCATTTGTGGGTAGAAGTTGTGTGGTAGTGTATGTGTGTATATGTGAGACAGAGAGGAAGTGAGTCTTTTGTGTGAGTGTGTGTGTTTCTTTCTGACGCAAAGCAATTAAGTCTCTCTCTCTCTCTCTCCCCCCCATCTCTCTCTCTCTCCATCAGCAGTGGTGGGGAGAAATGAATGTTGTCTGCTGCAGCCTCTTCAAATAGCAGCAGCCAGCACAAAAGCACATTAAGACAACTAAAGATTCAGCTCTGTGTGTGTGAGTGGGTCAGTGTAATCTATGCAAGTGCATTAGTCTGTGTTTCTGCAATTGTGTGCGTGTGTGTGTGTGTGTGTGTGTGTGTGTGTGTGTAAAGGTGCATAGTGATTCTGAATGCCAGACAGCAAGTGTGCTATCCATGCGCTAGTGTCAAGACACTCTGCGTGTGGTGTGCGTGTGTGTGTGTGTGTGCACTGCCACTGAGTAACCAAAAGTGTCTCAAGTGTATTTTTCACATAAAGAATTCAAGAACAGTTTTGTAGTGTTGTATAGTCTGACAAAGAGGAGCAGACAGAGAGGAAGCATGCACTCTCACACACACACACACACACACACACACACACACACACACACACACACACACACGCTTCATCCCTGTGTATCAGTGATTGTGTGTGTGTAATGTGTTCACACATGGTCATGCATCCTGGCCATGATGTGTGTGTACCTCTTGATATCTTGGGGGAGTAAAATAAGTTTACTCCAGTTGATTCAAACCGGAACCGGACCAGAAAAAAGAAAAAAAAAAAAGTCCTACAAGCAGAGTTGACCTCATCACATGTTCCAAAGAGAAGCATCACACAATGTGGCATGCACAGGGGTCAGCCGTGGCCTACTGGTTAGGGTTTCGGGCTTGTGACCGGAGGGTTGCCGGTTCGATCCCCGACCAGTCCACGGCAGAAGTGCCCTTGAGCAAGGCACCTAACCCCTCACTGCTCCCCGAGCGCCGCTGGCAGCTCACTGCTCTGGGTTAGTGTGTAATTCACCTCACTGTGTGCTGTGTGTGTTCACTAATTCAGTTAAATGCAGAGAAACATCACAGAATCAAATAAGTATATATTCTATTCTATTCTATTTCAGTGCAGACAGGATGGAATCCACCACACACACACACACACACACACACACACACACACACACAGCTTCAGGCTCACCACTCCTAACAGGCGGATGCAGAAACATTGTAGAGTACTAGAGCTGGGAGCCCAAATATTAGACCAGATAAGAGGGAATGGGAAACCAGGACCGATAAGCAGAACCTACAGTACAACAGACACTATCGGAGATAACTGGAATTTTGGGGAAAAATGCTCCGCAGCCCTATACAGTATTCATGCTTCTGCATCTGTCCCTGGTCTCAGCAGTAGTTTAACTCTCGCCATGCAGCAAGACAGAGGGAGGGAGAGAATGCACAGAGGAGGGATGAGAAAGAGGGAGAGAGAGACAGAGAAGAGAGGGAGAGACAGAAGAAAGAGAACTGAGAACTGAGTGAACTGAGAGAGAAGAGAGAGAGAAAGACAAGAGAGAAAGGAACAGAGGGAGGGAAAAGAGGAGAGAGAAAGTACAGAGAGAATGAACAGAGAGAGAGAAGAGAGAGAGAAGAGAGAAATGAACAGAGGGAGGGAAAAAAGGAGAGAGAAAGTAAAGAGATAGAATGAACAGAGAGAAGAGAGAAAGAGAAGAGAGAGAGAAGAGCAGTGCAAGATAAGAATAAAAAGAAGAGAGGATTTGAGAATGAGGGCTGGGGATGTCCAATTAAGAACAAGTTGCAGAACTCGTGTTTGATCCCAAAGTTCCTGCGTTGAGAAGTGGTAGTGTGTGAGGAACTGAGACTGATGACCAACGCAGAGGAGGTGAGCTGGGAGCTCCAGTACTGCACTCTCTCTATGGCCACTGCATCTCCTCCACAGCACTGAGCCCACTCAATCATGAGGTGTGTGTGTGTGTCTGTGTCTGTGTCTGTGTCTGTGTCTGTGTCTGTGTCTGTGTCTGTGTCTGTGTGTGTGTCTGTGTGTGTCTGTGTGTGTCTGTGTGTGTCTGTGTGTGTCTGTGTGTGTCTGTGTGTGTCTGTGTGTGTCTGTGTGTGTCTGTGTGTGTCTGTGTGTGTGTGCGTGTGTGTGATGAGGTGCCAGAGTTCTGCCATGGTAGGGCATTCAAGAGAGAGAAGAGGAATCTCTTCAACTCCTCACACTCACACTCACACTCACACTCACACTCACACTCACACTCACACTCACACTCACACTCACACTCACACTCACACTCACACTCACACTCACACTCACACTCACACTCACACTCACACTCACACTCACACTCACACTCACACTCACACTCACACTCACACTCTTTATACTTTATTTGATTCCACTTTACATTTACATTCCACTCTCCAACTCCCTCATATCACACACATACACGCACACACACACACTCTCACACGCAGGCAAATCATTATGTATTTTCTCCCTATTAATACATTTGGAAACAGAACTTCTCCTCACCCCTCTGTTGTGATTCCACTGCTTCTGCACCTCGTTATGGGAGTGCTCTGATGTGTGTGTGTGTGTGTGAAAATATGGCGCTTGCGGTCCATACTCACACACAGGATGAGCGACTAGGACTCACTGAGGTGAAGTGTTGATGATGGGGTGAAGACACAGCAAGCAAACGTGGATTTTGGTGGAGAGCGCAGATTTATTTATAGTACAAAAATAGTGACCCGACATAGAAAACAAAAAGAACTTCCGACGGAAAAGAGAAAACAAATTAACCAACAGGTTACTTAACTGAATACAAATCACCGTTCTCGTACTCTCCAGCCTTCTCTCACAAGACTTCAAGCTCTCTCTCAACATGAAATGAGCCAGCCTTAAATAGGCCAGCCAATTACCCAATCAAGACCTGGGCTAAACCATTTTAGAGGGGTGACAGTTTGTACCAATATTCAATCTTTTGGCATTACAAAGACTAATACATACACAAAACATAGATACATATACAACAATAAATGTGAATATGAGTGGGTAGGTATGTTTAGTTGAACATCTTTTAACAGTTCAAAACATGGTTTGGGGAAAAGGAGAGGTCTCCTTTTCACAGTGTGTGTGTGTGTGTGTGTGTGTGAGATGCAGTGAAGACACAGTTGGTGCTGTGTGTGTGTGTGTGTGTGTGTGTGTGTGTGTGTGTGTGTGTATGTGTGTGTGTGTGTGTGTGTGTGTGTGTGTGTGTGTGTGTGTGTGTGTGTGTGTGTGTGTGTGTGTGTTTTTTTTTAATCACTGCAATATAAACTGCTGCTGCCACAAGTTTTGTGGTGCACGATGATTGTAAAGCAGTTCTATTGGGGAGTAGCTGTGCTCTTCATCAAGGTGTGAACTGCAATCAAAACACAGCACCACCAACTGCATCTACTTTTCACTGCATCTCACACACACAAACACACACACACACACACACAGCACCAACTGTGTCTTCACTGCATCTCACACACACACACACACACACACACACACCCCACAGCACTAATTGTGTCTTTACTGCATCTCACAGGTTATTTTGTATTGAAAAATGTTGCTTTTCATTTACTTTGTACACACCACAGCCCATTCACACACACACACACACACACAGCTGGCAGGAAATGTATTGTTTTCAGCGCCGATACAGTTCCCACAGCAGATGTGATGCGTGTGTTCAGTCTCCAAAGGAGAGCAGTGCTGCAGAGAAGATTGCATGCCTTATCATTTCTGTGCAAGAAAGTACTGTGCGCACACACACACACACACACACACACACACACACAGCTCTTCACACACACACACACACACACAGCTCCAAACACACACACACTCCAGCTCCAAACACACGCATACACAGATCTTCACACATACACACACACACACACACCCACACACACAGTGTGCCTCTTGTGCACAAGCAGGAGAACATGCATGCTGAGTGTGATGATAATAATTACTAAATCACCTTCCCTCCCCCAATCTCTCATTCTCTCTCTCCCTCTCCCTTCTTCTATCCCCCTCTCCCTCCCTCCCGTGTTCCCATGTTCCTGTCTCCTCCTCCACAGCATAGTTTCATTATCACCTCCTCGTGC
The DNA here is from genome assembly GCF_963854185.1 of Sardina pilchardus. Taxonomy (NCBI): domain Eukaryota; kingdom Metazoa; phylum Chordata; class Actinopteri; order Clupeiformes; family Clupeidae; genus Sardina; species Sardina pilchardus. The sequence continues at coordinate 30,814,264 of NC_085006.1, forward strand.
TCCTGCAAGGCCACCTCTGAGGAGATCACATGGCGTGTGTGTGTGTGTGTGTGTGTGTATATGTGTGTGTGTGTGTGTGTGTGTGTGTGTGGAGGAGCACAGTCTGTACTCTCCAACACATCAGCCCTGCCACATTCCATACACTCCTGTCTCTCTCTCTCTCCTCCTCTCTCTCTCTCCTCTCTCTCTCTCTCCTAAAACCTCATTTCTTCTCCCTCATTCTGTTGTTTTTCTCTTCTACCTTTCTGTTTCTCTACCTCTACCTTCCTCACTCAGACTCTCCTCCATCTCTCTCTCACTCTTTCTCTCCCACAACCCTATTCTCTTGCCCCCCCATCAGTCCTATCCTCTCTCTCTCTCTCTCCTCTCTCTCTCACCATGCTGTCCATCTCTCTCTCTCTCCTCTCCCTCTCTCTCTCTCTCTCTCTCTCTCACCATGCTGTCCATCTCTCTCTCTCTCCTCTCCCTCTCTCTCTCTCTCACCATGCTGTCCATCTCTCTCTCTCTCCTCTCCCTCTCTCTCTCTCTCTCTCTCTCTCTCTCTCTCACCATGCTGTCCCTTTCTCTCTCCCTCTCTCTGAACAGATGTTTCCCCTCCCTGTCACTCACATCTGTACGAACCCAACCACCCCCATAACTCATCCCTCCTCTCTGCATCCATCTCCAGCTCCCTCATAACACACACGCTCACGCACACGCGCACGCGCACGCGCACGCGCACGCGCACGCTTACGCGCACACACACACACACACACACACACACACACACACACACACACACACACAC
>NC_085006.1:30820050-30822550 GCF_963854185.1 Sardina pilchardus
ATTGTCTCTGCTCAAATGTGTGCAGGCTTGCCGGAGAGTTTGTTTCTCTGAGCATTTTCTCTGGAACCCTTTGCCTTGGAGGCTTGTTGTGTTGTAAAGCACCACTTTTCAGCGTCCATAAAACACACACACACACACACACACACACACACACTCACACTTTTGAGCGTCCATAAAACCCACAGAATTACCATCTTGTCCCTGTGGCAAAACTTCACTCAGACCACAAAGCGGTTCATGCCAACTCTGTAGACTATTCTATTCTAGCTGCTGCCTGTGCTGTGCCAACCTGTCTCTTAGCGTTGTCCATGGGCACTTAGGAACAGGTGATGGGGGGGGGGGGGGGGTCATCTGACACCAGGCTTTGTGGCAGCAGGGTATTTTTGGAGAGGTAGCATGACCTCAGTGGTGTGCAAGGCCTATTCCATTGTCCCGGTCCTGAGACACACACACACACACACACACACACACACACACACACACACACACACTCTTGCCCTCACAAGCACATACACCCCCTCTTGCCCTCACACACATATACACACACACACACCCTGGTGCCCTCACACTCACACATACTCACACACACTCACACACACTCACACACCCTCTTGCCCTCACACAAAGAGCAGCTTTGTGCCCTGCTAAGAAAAGAGGTGAACCCCTCTGAGACTTCAAACAAGTCACACACAAGGAGAAAGAGAAGAGAAACAAGAGGATGAGGGGATGAAGAGAAGAGAAGAGAAGAGAAGAGAAGAGAAGAGAAGAGAAGAGAAGAGAAGAGAAGAGAAGAGAAGAGAGTGATAAGAGAAGAGAAGAGAAGAGAAGAGAAGGAGCAAAAGGAGTTGGTGCTGGAGGAATAAAAACGTATTGCAGGGCCTCTCCTCTTATCGTTCATCTCTGCTCCTCTACATCCCTTCTTCCTGTGCCCACGTAGCTCTATTCATATGAACCGCACTCCACACAAGTGTGTGTATGTGTGTGTGTGTGTTCCCTGTACATTGGCTGCAGTGAGAGGCAGCAGCAATAACATGAGTCAGAGGCTGCACATATAGAGCACACACAAGAGACAAAGGAGGAAAGACAAAAGCAGGGGAGAGAGAGAGAGAGAGAGAGAGATGAAGAGATGAGAGAGAGAAGAGAGGCACAGAGAGAAAGAGGGAAGAGATGCAGAGACAAAGAGGCAGAGAGAGAAAGAGAGAGAGAAAAAGAGGGAGAGAAAAAGAGAGGAAGAGAAAGGGGTGGAGAAGCAGCAGAGACACCAGGATAATTGGATGAGTATAATGTGAGAGAGACATGAGAGGTGGATGAAGAGAGAAATACACAGAGAGAGAGAGAGAGAGTAAAAGTGCTTGTTTGGAGAGATGGGAGAAGAGCCATTAGGAGTCCCATCACCAGCCCCACCGTCACACGGATAATTACGGCAAACTACATCCATAAATCAGGCTCCCACTCCCAGAACCACTGCCTTTGGGAACACTGGCTCAATAGCAGAGAGAGAGAGAGAGAGAGAGAGAGAGAGAGAGAGAGAGAGAGAGAGAAATAAAGAAGGAGAGAGTGAAAGAGAAAGATGAAGGCCAGGAACCTTAAAGGACTGGAGCCTTTTATGATGTTTTCACGGTGAGTGGATGCGATGCGTTTAATGGCCAGTCATTACCTCGGCGGGCGGCGGCGGCAGCAGCAGTGGCAGCAGTGGCAGTGGTGTCAAAGCCACATTGTTTAGCCTGGCAGGCAGTGGACAGTCCCTTCAGGCTTAGTGGACGACACTGACCAAGAGACCCTAGGTGCTCGAGGGGCGTTCCCACTGATCTATAACTAATACTGGATAGACTATCCCATTGTTTTCGCCCCATCATTCTTTCTGTAGATCAGTGAGGATCAGGGCAGAGGAGCGAGGGAGGATGTATAAAAGCCCAAGTACAGTCAAGACAACCCTACAGGTGCCTCTTGCTGTCAAGGCCAGCCAGGGCTGTGTAAACATGCACCGCCAGGAGAAGACTCTGGGTGCCTCTCATTCGGCTTTTATACATTCTCCATTCCTCCTCGGGCCTCGATCCTCACTGATCTACTTAAAGAATGATGGGGCGGCCGCGGCAACAATGGGATAGTCTATCCAGTGTTAGTTATAGATCAATGGGAACGCCCCTCGAGGATCGAGCTTCGAGGATCGAGGAGAGATGTTGAGAGGCACCCAGAGTGTGGCAGGGAGATACAGTAATTTCCTTTGTATTAGCCTCACTGTGTATAAACCACAGGACAGTGTTTTATGCAAGGTAAAAGAAACAAAACCATATTAATACCATATTAACTGCCCCCGTGTATTAACCTCATAGCTGAAGAAATGTTGCGAAATCAATGCATAATCCATGGCTAATAGTGAGGAAATGACGGTACACAGTACTACTGATATTAATGCCCTCATCAAATACCAACTTCACCCAGTCACAATTTCTTAATTCTTTTTTTTCTTTGTTAGTTGGTGCCGTCAGTGCTGCTGTAA
>NC_085006.1:30825050-30847550 GCF_963854185.1 Sardina pilchardus
GCCAGATGCAACAGCTACGTACGTACGTACACATACTGTAATAATAATTAAATAAATCAGAGCAGTCTTCTAAAACTCTGGAAAAGGATCACTTCAGGTCCGTGTCCAGTGTAGACCGGCTATAGGACAATTCTGATCATCAACAGTGTTATTCTACAGGGCTGGAGCGGTCACTAGACAAGTAGACAGCATGGGGGCATTTCCTTAGAGCAGGACTCAGCAGCTCCCACACTGGGTTATTGCCCCGGGGTTACCAAGCAACTACCCCGCTTTGTGTTCATCTCTGTGTGTGCAATAAAACAACAGGATAATAACACACACATCTGACTATACGGGGCCTATACTGGCTGACATTGTTTCATAAATAAATAAATAAATATAAAGCAGAGGTTGCCCGGGAGAAAGCTGGAATGCAATTAGTGAGGCGGTCGCTATGACCCTCCAGCTCGTCCTACGCAGCAGTGTCAGGCGCCCAGCCAAGAGCGGAGTCCACTCTGATCTACGCTGAGAAAATCACCCCACTGGACACTCGGAAAATACCAGCCCCCCAAAAACAAACAGGCTACCCCTATAAACTGTCCCCAGGAAACACACACACACACACACACACAAACACAGGGACACACACACACAGGGACACACACACACACACGGCCCTAAAACGTGTGACTACGGGAATATTGACTCTGCTGAAGATGTGACAGCCAGCAATGCCAAGCAGGCATGGATTACAGCTGACCCAGTGTACAGTTCCATCCAAAACATTTTAATAGCGTTGTCCTTCCATTTATCTTTCTCTCTCTCTCACTCTTTCTCTCTCTCCCCCTTTCTCTTTCTCCCTCTCTGACTCTCTCTCACTCCCTCTCTCTCTTTCTTTCTCTCTCTCCCTGCCTTTCTCTCTCTCTCTATCTCTCCCTCTCTCAGAAGCTGGCCTCCCTAAAACTGGCGGCAGCCAAAGTGAGACCGATGCACACACATCCCACTGAAATGTCACCCAAAGGTCACCGTCTCTCATCCCTCATGACAAGCGAGCGCCTCTCGAGTTCACGCCGTGCTCCAGTCCAAGTCGAGCGCCTCTCGAGTTCACGCCGTGCTCCAGTCCAAGTCGAGCGCCTCTCGAGTTCACGCCGTGCTCCAGTCCAAGCGAGCGCCTCTCGAGTTCACGCCGTGCTCCAGTCCAAGTCGAGCGCCTCTCGAGTTCACGCCGTGCTCCAGTCCAAGTCGAGCGCCTCTCGAGTTCACGCCGTGCTCCAGTCCAAGTCGAGCGCCTCTCGAGTTCACGCCGTGCTCCAGTCCAAGTCGAGCGCCTCTCGAGTTCACGCCGTGCTCCAGTCCAAGTCGAGCGCCTCTCGAGTTCACGCCGTGCTCCAGTCCAAGCGAGCGCCTCTCGAGTTCACGCCGTGCTCCAGTCCAAGTCCAGCTGCACCTGTGACGTCTTCAAAGGCCCAGGCGCCAGGTGGTCCACCACACAACAGCTCTATTCCCGTGGAGCAGGAAGTGAGCTCAAATAAAGCCGTTGCACTTGCTGTGGGCTGAAAGGGCCTCAAGCTGAGAGAAGAACATCACCAGCGTGCCACTGTTCATGCCCCTACCATACTAAACGGGGACATAGAATGGAGATCATGTTTGGCTTGGTTTTAAGGAATTAGGAGAGCTTGTGCATAACCTGATCGCCTAGTCTGACATGGTCAATCGTAAAAGATAATGGTGAAAGACAAAAAGATTGTATTAGTCTGTACAGGCCATTAGTCTGGTTATCACCATGACTACGCTCGCTCTCATTAGTCAGTGGAGTCTGTGCTGTACTACTACTGCACAAGAGGCAAGGTCAAAGGGCATAGTTCAATTTGGACAGTCTTTCAACCAATCAGATCAACAATCTGGGTGTGCCTCGAGTCGTGGATAAGCTAGTTTGTGATTGGTTCCAGCAAACATGGGCAGGAAGCAGGAGAGAGAAATGTGCAGGTTTCCAGCCTAAGCTGCAGCGTGAAACCCAATCACCGGCAGATCAGGCTGTGTTTACCCAGTCTATCTCACCCTCGCTCCCCACAGCCTCGGTACTAACGTGATAACAGCCGTGCTGATCTGACATGCAGGTATTAGATGACTACTGCAGATTTTAGATGAGCAACCATGACATGATTTAAGCAGCAACGCATTTCCCCCCTAAAATGGGAACCAGGCCAAGTTGGGCCACACCCCCACAACAACCCCCCCATAACAAGGTGCCGGGAGTTTGAGCCTTGGGCCCTGCAGGGCTGAACTGCAAAGCAAGCAGAGGCCGATCACATTCGGACATACTTTTAGCAATCCTAAGCCATCCCTTTTCAGCTTTAGAGTTAGGTGAAGGCCATCTCACTTAAAGGAGAATTCCGGTGTGAAATTGAGCTTAACTGTACCGAAACATGTTAAGGTGTACTCACACGTGTTTTAGACGCACTTTCACTCACCCCCAGCATTCCGAACTCCTCCGTTTTCAGCCTAGCTTACAGTAGGCTTGAATCTATTAGATTGGGCATTACGTAGCCTATGCAGCTAAATCGCTATTTTTAAACCATTAAAAAGGTTCCAAGTAACTCCACACTGCATTGGTTGACTTCTGAGGGTCCTGACATTTAAAACGAGATACTTAGAACTTTGGAAGTGCACAGGAAGTTTATTTAAAAAGACTGTTTATTCAAGCAGTACCTTCATAGAATCTCTCCGCTGGGCGCCATCTTGTGGTGAAGTCGCGATAAGTCGACTGACGAGCACAAACGAACAGGAAAGACAGGGGGACATATTGCAAACATTTTGAGCTTTGCTACTCATCATGCTCATGTAGACAGTATAACTATATATTTCCTATGGAATTACTTTAGCAATATGTTCCCCTGTCCTTCCTGTTTGTTCGTGCTCGTCAGTCGGCTTATCGCGACTTGATTCCAAGATGGCGCCCAGCGGAGAGATTCTATGAAGGCACTGCTTGTAAACAGTCTTTTTTTTTTTAATAAACTTCCTGTACATTTCCAAAGTTCTAAGTATCTCGTTTTAAATGTCAGGACCCTCAGAAGTCTACCAATGCAGTGTGGAGTTACTTGGAACCTTTTTAATGGTTTAAAAATAGCGATTTAGCTGCATAGGCTACGTAATGCCCAATCTAATAGATTCAAGCCTACTGTAAGCTAGGCTGAAAACGGAGGAGTTCGGAATGCTGGGGGTGAGTGAAAGTGCGTCTAAAACACGTGTGAGTACACCTTAACATGTTTCGGTACAGTTAAGCTCAATTTCACACCGGAATTCTCCTTTAAGGAAATGATGCTGTTCGCATGACAAAAGCCTAGTCAGTAACGTAGACCAATTATACTCTCACTAATCAGGACACAGGACCCTTCCAGACCTCCATATCAGCCATGTGTTATTCTGAATGGATACCTTACACCGAGGACAGAAGGCAGACTCCCTGGGCGTTGGTGGAAAATTGTTAGAAATGCTGACCCAGCTTCCAACCTCTCTACAGCCAGGCTATACAGTGGCCTGTTTATCATCTCTATACAGTAAACACTTTCTCATGTCTATAACCAGGCTATACAGTGGCCTGTTTATCATCTCTATACAGTAAACACTTTCTCATGTCTATAACCAGGCTATACAGTGGCCTGTTTATCATCTCTATACAGTAAACACGTTCTCATGTCTATAGCCAGGCTATACAGTGGCCTGTTTATCATCTCTATACAGTAAACACTTTCTCATGTCTATACCCAGGCTATACAGTGGCCAGTTTATCATCTCTACAGTAAACACTTTCTCATGTCTATAGCCAGGCTACACAGTGAACACTGTACCATCTCTATAGGCTAAACAGTGATCACTTTATCATCATTACAGTGGCCTCACAGAGAGAGAGAGAGAGAGAGAGAGAGAGAGAGAGAGAGAGAGAGAGAGAGAGAGAGAGAGAGAGAGAGAGAGAAAGCTCTCGGAATGAGCTGGGCTGGACAGTATCGGACATGGAGCGAGAAAGAAAGAGATGAAGAGAGACAGAGAGAGAGAAAGAGATAGAGAGAGAGGGGCGGAAGAGAGGAGAGGAGACAGATTGCCTAATTAGACACACTTTTAATATCCTGCCTACTATGCATCAGCGTACTTAGCTAAAGCATTTCACTGTGAAAGATAATGAGCTTCTCATACTAGTCATTCAGCTATGTATACCAGTGTGTGTGTGTGTGTGTGTGTGTGTGTGTGTGTGTGTGTGTGTCTATGTGTGTGTGTGTGTGTGTGTGTGTGTGTGTGTGTGTGTGTGTAAAAGTGGGTCCATGCCTGCTTAGCATTACTGGCTGTCACATCTTCTGCAGATGCAATATTCTTGTCACAAAGTTTTAGGGCTGTGTGTGTGTGTGTGTGTGTGTGGGTGTGTGTGTGACTAACCATTCCATAAAATACTGGTCTGACAAGCCTGTTCAGAAACACTACAAGTCACTGTCGAGCCTGTGGGATCCTGCAGCTATCTCCATGTAAACACTCACTCTGGTTCTGTCTGCTGGAGATGCTCTGTGTTGGTCTTCGCACGCTGGTCTTCCTCTCTATTTTTACACGCTTACAAACAGCGGCGCTACACCAGGCGCGGAACTGAAGCGTTCCATTCGCGACGCGTAAAATCCATTTTAGAAGAATGGTCGGCCCCGGCAGTGGCGCAACTGGCTGGGGCACCTGCACCGTACGCTGGCGACCCGGGTTCGATTCCCGCCCCGTGGTCCTTTCCAGATCCCACCCCGACTCTCTCCCACTCACTTCCTGTCATTCTCTCTACTGTCCTGTCCAAATAAAGGCATAAAAAGCCCAAAAAATAATCTTTAAAAAATAAATAAAAAAAAAAAAAGAAGAATGGTCTATTTTTTTCGACTGTCGCGTCTTGTGTAGATACCTCCATTGATTATAGTGATTATTAACTGCTGCAACAAACGCGTCGCAAACAGAACACTTCGCAGTTCCACGCCTGGTGTAGCTCCCCTGGTAGCCTTCTTGACTAAGCTCTGTTGCACTCATCTTACAGTTTGTCCTTTTGCCAAAGCCGGGGCAAGTTCTCTGAAAATATCTTCAAAGACTTTTTATGAGACCGAAATACACCTGAAACGGACCAACATGCCAGTCAGTGTTTATATATTCACTGCAGCACCCCTGAGGCCTAGACCAAGGGGGACGCACCGCGGCATTCACGCCGGTGTCCTCAGAATCCCAAAATGGATGGAACTCAATCTGAGTATGGTGGATAAGCGTCCAATCAGAGTAGCTAAGGGCGCATTCACACCTTTAGTTCGATTATTTGGTCCGCATTATTCGATTATTTGGACTGATGCTTTCACACCAGCTTTTGGTTCAAACGCACTAGAGTCTGGCATTTGGTGCGGAGTCAAGCGGACCGACGCCACCTCTTTTGGGCGGTCTCGGTCTGCTTGATTTAATGCGGATCTGAGTGCGACTGATGCTTTCACACCAGCGAAAACGAACCGAACTAAGAGCTTTTGGTTCGAATGGATCATTTGGTGCACTAACTGCTGTTGGTGTGAAAGCACCTAAGTGTCCAATCCAGAGCTCAATGTGGCTAAATTCCAGTTCAGAGTAGACGAATCAGAGGAAGTGAGTACATGAAACTGCAGTCAGCTTCAGGTGTTGGACAAAGTGGCTCAGTGAGTGTAAACCTAAACCAGGAGAAATGAATGAATAGCAACACAGTGCACTTTTGCCCCCTGAAATGTTGATTCAATGTTTGACCCTTCGTCTGGCCAAAGCAGATATTCTCACTCTCCTAAGCGTCCGATTCAATATCTCCAGTGATTCAGTAGCCTGACGACGTCATACTCAATTCCCTGCAGAAAAAGGATGTAGGCGGGGCTAAACTTCGGTCTGGCATCCAGGCTAGTGATTCAGCCCACCAGAGATCATTTCCCCGCACACACAGGCCAGACTCTCACTGGGCCTCATCCACAGCAACCTGTACTGTGTTGGGATTGGGAAGGTTACTTTCAAAATATGTTCCACTACAGAATATGTGCCCATAAAATGTATTTTGTAACATATTCTGATAGATTACCGAAAGTAAGCAACGTATTTTCAGTACTTTAGATTACATTGGCTTTGTATTATATTTTATTAGCAGTGGATGAAACATTTATGTGAGGATCCATTCATGTAGACAACAACAACCCACAACCTACAGCGAGGATGGATTATATAAACCCATGTGCTATGAAACTCTTAATGTCACTGTGTCAAAGACAGAACAGCGATGCTTTGTCTGTACAGGCTAAAAGGCCACTACATCCAAATTCTTTGTAATGATTTTCAACAATACATGGGAAGATACATGCCTTGTTGCAGAACACTCGGTCAAGAAACGAGAACCTATGCTGGCACCATTGGCCTACAACAAAAGAGAGAGGCTTTCCATTTAGGCTACCAATGTAAAACATAGAAGGAAAGAGAAAGGTAGTTGGTATGGTGGAATTTTTTTTTTTAATATTTGAGTTTGAGGGTGGTATGCAGTACTCTGCATACCACCCATTTAAAGAGTAACTGTATTCAAGTGCAGTCTCTCATATTTGGTATTTTAAATATCTGGAATCTGGAATACATGTATTCCTTTACAACCCAACACTGTCCATGGCCAACACAGCAGTCTGATCCCACACTGCATTATACAACAGGTGAAGGCTGGATGGGTACCACGTTCCAGTGTAAGCACATCCAGGGGTAGTGTGTGTGTGTGTGTGTGTGGAGGGGGGGGGGGGGGGGGCACAGCCACGGTTCTCTGTTCTGCATCCCAGGTTCCATCTCCCTGCCAGAGCCCTTGCCAGCTGTGTGAGAGAGACAGACACACAGAGAGACACACACACACACACACACACACACACACACACACACACACAGCTCGGTGCCGGTGCCCAAAGAAGGCAATTAATTTCATCCATTTGGGAGGAAATGGGCCCTTAGGTGAACACTGAGAAGTGAGAGCGCTCAGAGCAACTGCATTATTGCACTGTCCAAGCATCGTGAGTGTGTGTGTGTGTGTGTGTGTGTGTGTGTGTGTGTGTGTGTGTGTGTGCACTGTCCAAGCATCGTGAGTGTGTGAGTGTGTGTGTGTGTGTGTGTGTGCACTGTCCAAGCATCGTGAGTGTGTGTGTGTGTGTGTGTGTGTGTACTGTCCAAGCATCGTGAGTATGTGAGTGTGTGTGTGTGTGTGTGTGTACTGTCCAAGCATTGTGTAACGTAACGTAATGCACCAACGACCACTGGGGCCATTCTGAAACAGACTGGATCAGAGGTAGGATGGACTAGGGGAGAGAGGCCATGTCCTGCTCATCTCTCTCTCTCTCACACACACACACACCACAGCATGTCTTACTACTGATACACACACACACACACCACAGCATCTTACTACTGACACACACACACATACACCACAGCATCTTACTACACACACACACACACACACACCACGCCTTACTACTGATACACACACACACCACAGCATCTTACTACACACACACACACACACACACACACACACACACACACACACACACACACACACACACACACACACACACACACACACACACACACACACACACACACACACACACACACACACACACACACACACACACACACACACACACACACACACACACACACACACACACCTTACTACTGATACACACACACACCACAGCATCTTACTACTGATAGTGACACACACACACACACACACACACATGCACACACACCTTACTACTGATGCCCCACAGCACATCTTCAGCACTGCACAATAGCTGGAGGTGCTTCTCCGGGCATAGAGGCAGCCAGCCTCCTGTGAGTGTGTGGAACATCTGGACCATGAGCAGCAGCACTCACGACAGATATAGTCATATAGATATATAGATATATAGATAGATAGATAGATAGATATATAGATAGATAGATAGATAGATAGATACTTTATTGATCCCCAAGGGGAAATTGAAGAATGCATATAAGATATGCATGCTTACCACTATTAATGCCTAGATTCTCTTATCCCTCGGGGAGGACGCTTTCCTGTATGTTCTGCACTCCCAAAATAGTATGGCAGCTATCAAGAACCCCACAGAGATCCAACCGCCCACACCACTCTGCCCCAGCTCTCCCCCAGCTCTCCCCCGTCATTCCCATGTCCAGGATATTTTCTTGCTTGTTCGGTCCTGCAGAAAGCAGTAAAAGGAAAGGAAACAGGCGGCAGGCCTCCAGCCTCAGACTCGGAAAATAAAACCTGTGCCAGGTAAACAAGGAGTTTCCCCTCCCTCCATCCCTCCCTCGCTCCCTCCCTCCCCGGCCGCACTCAAAGACAGCGCTCTGTACCCTCATGTCTGAGCTGCTCAGGTCTGGCAGCACACCTTTTGGCCTCGTTAATCCTGCAGCACAGATGAGCTACTGATAAGACGTCGGCGCCTTGATGGCGGCCGCTCACAGCAGACCTGGGGCCTGTGCTGACCAGGGTCACCCGAGGGCAGACCCTTTCAGCTGCGGTGCCTGTAGACTTCACCAAACCAGTCAGTTTCGTGATCAAACAAACAGTTAAATAAATCTAAATGCACTCCTTTTCATTGTCTGTCAGTCATGACATGATAAATTCCACGAAGCGGATTTCAGGATCCAGACAAAACATTCATCATTCAGCAAACATTCTTTCCTTCAGAACAAAGCATTTCTATATAAGGCCTCTGCTCTTTTATGTGGTAGGCTAGTGCCCCCTCATCCAGCAGGGAAAAAGCTAAATCCATCCATGCAATATAGCCTACTGTGTACAGAGACCTAAGAGCATATGGAACAGAGGGTCGAGAGAGGAAGGAAGCAGAGGAAGAGAGAGACTAGTCACATGTGGAGGAGTTTGAGGTGAAGAGCTAGATGGATGACATTAGAAACAGGAGGAGAAAACTCTGTGCGAATAAAACAGTGTGAAACAGGTGGGTTTTGAAGCCAAGGCTACAGAAATGTGGCAGCTGTGATGGCAACAGCTGCCACACAAATGCGCAAAATATGTGATCAAAGATCAAAGAGAACCGAGAGCTCCTTCAATGGACACGGCGAGCCTGAAGAGAGAAGGGGTGGGGGACGGGGCTTTCACTTTAAACTGAGTTCAACTATAATTCGTTGCACTTCGCATTGAAAGTGAAGTCCCTCAGATATTGTTAGGACAGGAGACCGTCTTGATTCTAAAGCGTGTCCTGGGCACATGAACAGGCAGGGGCCATATAATCCCATTATGCAGAGCCTAGACTATCCCTCGTCACAATAATCGGGTTAAAAACTTAACTACTGGCATGTTTGATCTGATCTGATCTGATCTTGTTATGTTTGTCGCTGAAGAAAAACTTGGTCTAGCCAAAACTCTCGCACGAAAGTCGGCAACTTGAATGCAGGTGTTAATTCCAAAGACTCAAGATTTGACACAGTGAGGCTACACGTTTTAATTAAACAGGCTGTTTCACACTTACTTCACCACCGTGGCCATCGAAAATCCCAAATATGGATGGGTGACTCTTGTTCACAACATCGGTCAGGACATTGAAGCGGTCTTCCATGTGGTCCCGGCGCCCTTGTATGGAATAAACCGCTACATTGTTGCTCTTGAAATCCCAAGTCTTGGCTAACTCCGCGTCCAAGGCGTCCAACCCGCCGAATTTTTCATTTTGCATAATTTCCGCCACTTTCCCCTTAACCATTTTAACGGCATCGCGGCTCGACTTGACGATGGTTTTCACCTCGTCGGTGTGGAAGAAATAACTCCACAAAGCTAGACTGATGCACAATAGAAACAAGGTCTCTGGTCTAAGCAAGAAATAACGCATGATACGACCCAACAGAGACAGCAGTGTCATCGTATCTCCTATCATTTATACGAGAAATCACAGCAGGTTGTTTTCCGAACTAGTCATTTCATCTTTGCAGTAAGCGTGAAACCTGTAGACTGCTGATAATGCGAGTAGGCTATAGTCTTTTCTTGTCCTGCTTGATTGCCTCAGTGCGGTTAGCACACACACGGCGCGCGCAGAGAAATCAAACAGCGAATCCTCTCAGAGCTTCTCACATGTAGGCTATCGCCTTCAAGGCGCCGAAAAGACTGCAGAGATGAGCGCAGCTAGAACACGGCATGCCGCCCCACCGTGAGGAATCGGAGCTCTCTTTGGCACTGTTGTCGCTCAATGAACCGTGCAAGCGCGCTCAGAGCTCGCACACCGTTCCATAATAGCTCGAGATGTCAGGAAATACCGCTATGGGGGAGTTCTTTCCCAACCGTCACAGACGTCACCTGACAGCTAGAAAGGCGCACTAGCACCTCTGCAATACTGGATGGCTTGCTGTTTTAACGTGAGCGCGGTTGAACCACATAGCATAGCCCACGCTTCTGCTTCAAGACGCTGCCTGTGCGATCCTTAAATTTACAGATTGCACCATGAATGCGAGTGTGTTCTGCGACTCCTCCACTTCACATGTCGCCCACATGTTCAACGGCAACAATCAGCTACAGTGAAGAGCTTACCCTAGCAATACAATACTGACATTGTTTATTGGCATAGGCATAGCACTTCTCTTTTCCAAATGTGTGACGTCAACTGCCCGACCTCAAAGTCAGGTGCAATCCATGGTGCAACCGTAGGCTAAATAGCTGTAGTGGCATATTCTGAGACTGACAGTCGTCTCATAGATAGATAGATAGTACTTTATTGATCCCCAAGGGGAAATTCAAGAATGCGCTTCACTCAAAGAGTTTCTCGTTTTAGAAGATGCTGAGATGTGGACTCAGGCTAGGCTGAAAGACATTGGGAGCGAAGTAAAAACTTGGTCATTGGCAAGGCAAAATATAAAACCAATTGTGGACTTGCTTTTTAATTTGCCATTTTAACATATCTATAAGTCTCAAAATGTTTATTCATTAGCCTTGCTCATGTTGTTAAAGGATTTACATAGGCCTACTAGTATATTTTCGAGTGGCCCTATGTAGTTAAATCTCAAACCTTCTAAATTGAGGGTCCAAGCCTAAACCTCAGGCTATGCATATCCTAGTCTGACCCATAGGGTCTGATAATAGACCATAATAATAATAAGCAAACAGCAAACAGTGTACATTTTACATAGAGTACCAACAACAGAGAAGAAAACCTACTACCCATGAACAGGTGATTACTTTTGCTATGAACCAGACCACCACATCCCTGCTTCAGCGTAAACTAGCCTGTGAGATCTCATTTACTCCTATTAAAATTTCTCGGGCACAGTAAAAGACAACTATCGCAAAATCCAAGGGTCCTCTTGTACCAGGAAGTGTACATGACGTCATCACCACGCACCGTGCATGCTGGGGAAAACGTGTAGCCACGCTGTCACATCGGGCTGTTTAAATACCGTGAGAAACTGATGAAGTTGTTTTTACTGTGTTATTTAATTTGGCTTGATACATAGTTATAACACCGATCTAACTTAAATCACATCATTGTAACCTTTACTGTTGTCAAAAAGCAAGTATAAAGAAGAAAAGCGTAGTAACGTTAGTTAGCTCGTTTGCTAATGTTAGCTACCAAATGTTTATCAGCTAAGAGTAGAACTGTGAATCATATGTATGTTGTACACTTAAAATGTGGTAATGTTAGTTGATATTACTCTAATGTCAATGCTGTTTCTTACTGACAGAGCGCGAACCACCATGGAGTACATTCAAGCTCCAGCTACCTCTAGTCAGGGGAACATGTAAGTTGAAGTTCTGCTTGTCTTGCTTGATGCCCTTGTGTCCAGCTACTGTGCTTTCTTTGTGTTTGTGTAATTGTGATTCATTAGGGAAGTGTTTTTTGTAAGGTTTTATGTTCGCGATCCCTCTCCGAGCTTTGTGATTACGACTGATGGAACTGGCAATAGCATGTGTTAATGAATGACATTGCTACAAATCAACGTTATAGTAAACAGAAGGAGTCGTAGAAATGAACTGTTTCACACGTGTGACAGTATCCTCAATAAGATCGGTCATCATGATCCACTCTCTTGGATGCAAATTATACACAAACATTGCCCTCTTGAAGAAGCTTAGCTTATAAAGTATTATATTAAGTTCTTGTCTGGGATGTGCACTGATGTGTGTATCAGTATGAATTTATGGTGTTCAGTCTGGTTTTCTAACATAACCGAGCGTACACTGTAAATTGTGAAATGTGGTTATGTGCACATTAGAGAGAAGCATATCTAGTGGCATTGCTTTGCACTTTTATATTGAAGACGCCCATCTCCTCCAATGTGGGTTTCTGATGAAGACAGTTAAATCTAGAAAAGCCCTCAGAGAGCGCAAACTTAGTTCGGCCAAGCGAAAACATAACTGCCTCTTGGATCCAAACGGTGATACGGATCACTCCTTCCCTGAACATTTCATCACAATCCATCCATAACTTTGAGTTATCTTGTGAACAAGCAAACAAACAGACAGACAAACCCCGATGAAAACATAACCTCCTTGGTGGAGGTAAAACAAATCTTGAATATGTCTTGTTGTTTACGTTTGTGTTATTTTCCAGCCTCTGCTGCACATGTGGGATCCCCATCCCCCCCAACCCAGCCAACATGTGTGTGTCCTGCCTGAGGACGCAGGTGGACATCTCTGAAGGCATCCCCAAGCAGGTCACCGTGCACTTCTGCAAGCAGTGCGAGAGGTACAGTAGGCTACTGTTCTACTCTGTTTACAAACGCTTTTGCACACCTCTTTTGTGTGGACGGGTGCGTTGGAATAGGTTAACCAGTTATACTTAAAAGATAGAATCCCGGATAAATGTTTGCATGCGTAATGGACAGTGTGCGGGATTCTCTCTTTTAAGGCTGCTGTTCTACTCGTGTGCGTCATTCATTGACACTTCAGCTCTTTCATTGTAGTGAGCATCTCTTGTCAAGGAGCTAAACGTTCCCCTGTGCTGTCTGACATCTCTCCTCGATCCTCGGTGCTCAATCCTCGAGGGGCGTTCCCACTGATCTATAACTAACACTGGATAGACTATCCCATCGTTAGCGCCCCATCATTCTTTATCTAGATCAGTGAGGACGAGGATCAAGGAAGGAAGGGAGGGTGTTTAAAAGGCCAAATGAGAGGCACCCCATGTCATGGAGCTAAACGTTCCCCTGTGCTGTCTCACAGGTACTTGCAGCCCCCACAGACATGGATGCATTGTGCGCTGGAGTCCAGAGAGCTACTCGCCCTGTGCCTCAAGAAGCTCAAAGCGTCCATGACCAAGGTACGTACACACATTTTAGTGTATAGTATGAAGTAGTATTAATTAGTATGAAGTGTTAGTATGTTAGTGTATAGTATGAAGTAGTATTAATTAGTATGACGTGTTAGTATGTTAGTGTATAGTATGAAGTAGTATTAATTGATATGACATGTTAGTATTTTAGTGTATAGTATGAAGTAGTATTAATTAATATGAAGTGTTAGTATGTTAGTGTATAGTATGAAGTAGTATTAATTAGTATGACATGTTAGTATTTTAGTATACAGTATGAAGTAGTATTAATTAATATGAAGTGTTAGTATGTTAGTGTATAGTATGAAGTAGTATTAATTAATAGGAAGTGTTAGTATTTTAGTGTATAGTATGAAGTAGTATTAATTAATATGAAGTCTATAGTACGAAGTAGTATTAATTAGTATGACATGTTAGTATGTTAGTGTATAGTATGAAGTAGTATGAATTAGAATGAAGTAGTATGAATTAGAATGAAGTAGTATTAATTAGTATTTCAGTAATATTAATTAGTATTTCAGTGTGAGTATTTCAGTGTAATATTCTCTAGTGTTCTGTGCCCCTTATCTTCTCCCCCTCCGTGCTGCTGCCTCCATTAGGTGCGATTGATTGACGCCGGCTTCCTGTTCACTGAGCCGCACTCCAAAAGGATTAAGCTCAAGCTGACCATTCAGAAAGAGGTACACACACAACATTAATGATAATAATAATAATACATTTTATTTATTCACACAACATTGCAAAACAACACAACAAATGGGCCAGTACTAGGGTTGGTGGTGGGACATGTGGGTATTTTGTCTCTAACATGTTTTTTTTTGTATCTTTGGTCAAATAAGTGCTTTAGAGCGGATATTTTCTAATCTAATCTCTTTTTCACTCGTGTTGAAGCCAGGTGTTGAAGACTTTATTTTTGCTCAGAATTGGAATGCACATGAGTCACTTGGATAAAATGTCATCTACATATTTGTAAATGCATTCTCGAGAATCTAAATTTCAGAATCACAATCAGCTGTATTGGCAGGTCTGCATATAATAAACAAACACAGAATTTGGCTCCAGTTAATCTTTGCTCTCAAAGTGCAACACTCAACAATAACTTAAAAAGAATAACAATTCCACTGTTTTGGTTTCGCCCTGCATACATGGAGAGTTCCTACTGCGCACACCATTGAATTTCAATACATGTGTACAGTCAATGCTCTGTTCTCTGCTCGTGTGTGAAGGCACCTGTGTTGCCTCACTGCTGAAATGAGTAGTGATCAACCTGACGGTGTAGAAATCAATAGACGCTAATAGGGCTGCACAATTAATCGAGTTTTAATCGAAACCGCAGTAGGAACCAGCGCAATTAGCTGATTGCTCAGACTGCAATTAATCATGCAGGGTGCAGCTCTGTCCCAGTAATTAATCTTGTCACATCTATTTTTATATTCATTTAATCTTCCGTGTGGGACGGACTGGGAAGCTCACCTAGTAGGAGTGCTGAGCTTTTCATGCACTAGGCATCCTCACCAATCAGAAGTGCTGTTGTTGTTATGCGTTAGGCATCCTCACCAATCAGAAGCGCTGTTATTCTGATGCACTAGGCATGCTCACCAATCAGAAGCGCTGTTATTCTGATACACTAGGCATGCTCACCAATCAGAAGTGCTGTTATTCTCATGCACTAGTCATGCTCACCAATCAGAAGTGCTGTTATTCTCATGCACTAGTCATGCTCACCAATCAGAAGTGCTGTTATTCCGATGCACTAGTCATGCTCACCAATCAGAAGTGGCCTAACTTAAAATGAAATTTGGAATATTGACCTGAAGCTTGACTTTCAAAACGTATATCACAAGTCAAATTGCAATTTTGTCAGATCTCTCAGAAAAAAACACAATAAGATATTTGCAGCCCTAAACTGATGTGTGCGTGTGCGTGTGCGTGTGCGTGTGCGTGTGCGTGTGCGTGTGCGTGTGCGTGTGCGTGTGCGTGTGGTGCAGCAGCCCTAGTCAAACTGAACTGACTGGACCTGTGTGTGTGGTGCTGCCCTGGTCAAGCTAAGCGGCCTGTGTGTGTGTGTGTGTGTGTGTGTGTGTGTGTGTGTGTGGTGCTGCCCTGGTACGGCTAAGCTGAGCGGCTCCTATATAACATGTTGTGTGTGCAGGTGATGAACGGAGCGATCCTGCAGCAGGTGTTTGTGGTGGAGTTTGTGATCCAGTCCCAGATGTGCAGCGACTGCCACCGCGTGGAGGCCAAAGACTTCTGGAAGGCCGTGGTGCAGGTCCGGCAGAAGGTGAGTGGACCGACCGAGACGACCAAACCGGATACAAATCCAGAGATTCCACACACACACATTTCCTCTTTAAATGGCCTCCAGCCAGAGATGGTTAAGGCAGAAGGTGAGTGAGCAGGTGGACCGACCGAGAGGACCAAACCGGATACAAATCCAGAGAGTCCACAGATTCCACAAACACACATTTCCTCTTTAAAGGGAAACTACAGTATGCAGGTTTGGCGATTTCTTCGCCGGTTTCATTTTCGCTCGTTTTACACTTGCAGGTCTCTCTGCAGAGCTTCCCCTACAGCTTTAGCGTGTATATTTTGCAACACTCTTCAATCGGTCAGTCTGCTTTTTCATTAGCGATACACAAGCCTTCACATGAGACGTCCTAGACCATGGGTGCAACCCGAGGGCTCCTGATTGCAAGCGTGGTTCTACCGCTACAGACCACTAGAGCGGCGGAAAAAAATGTTTGACTGGTAGTGACTCATTTAATCATACATAACAGTATGAAACAAATTGATCAACTGAATAATGTTGCATAGTGTACCTTTTTAAATGGCCTCCGGCCAAAGATTGTTAAGGCAGAGCAAGATACTTCACCAAAAGCCACTTCCGGGACCCAGAGTCTCACAAGGAGGTGTCAAAATCCCCTTCATGCAGAGCAGAGGTCATAGGCCTCAGTGGAACATTGCTCTGCTTAAAGGGGGATTTTAACACCCCCTTGTGTTTTTCCGGATCCCAGGAAGTGGCTTCTGATGAAGTATCTTGCTCCGCCTTAACAGTCTTTGGCTTGAGGCCTTTTGAAGGAGGAAATGGGTGTTTGTGGGTCTGGAATCTCTCGATTTGTATCTGTGTCTGTAAGTGTTGGTTATGGGTGAAGGAAACTTGTAAACTTCCGAAAGCCTGTGTCTGGAAAATCTCCATACTCTGCAGGGATTGTGTTGGGCTGGAGGTGTTGCTTACGGCCTGTGATCTGAAATGACATTGCAAGCAGCCCATAGCACTTTCACTGACTCCGCTAGTTGTTTGAGAAAAACTGAACTCCAGACATAGTGACAGAAAGTCACCGTAAATAAGAAACAAACAGCTCAAGATTCAGTGTAATGTGGAAAGACTAATATGTAAGTCATGTAAGTCTATTAACTACGGCCATCTCTTCTGACATTAGATTGCTGACTTTGCTGCCCGGTTCCTTTATATGCCTTTTCAGGGACATAACAGTGCGTGAAACTCAGCTGTGTTTCCCAAAACCATAATTGCTAATCTGTTAACAACTTAGTTGATTGGTAATGGGAAACTTCGTTAGCAACTATTGTTTTGGGAAACGAGCCCCAGATCATTAGTTAGGTTGTTATTCCTAAAAGCTCTAAAATGTCTCCAAATGTCTGTGGTCAACTATGACATGATTGCAGAGGTGTAGAATGTAGGCCAATGTAAACATTCTATTTAGTTGGGGTCTGCGTGTCACACGGCCATAATATTGTTTTTACTGTGTCTAGTGATCTGCTCTTTCTCACTCACTCTGCTGTGGGAAGCGCAAACGGGAATTCACATTGACTTGTAAATAATGCTGTAGTGGTAAATGGGAATGGGTGAGCTGATATGCGCGCGTGTGTGTGTGTGTGTGTGTGTGTGTGTGTGTGTGTGTGTGTGTTTCTCTTTGGCAGACTGTGCACAAGAAGACCTTCTACTACCTGGAACAGATGATTCTAAAGCACAATCTGCATCAGAACACGCTGCGCATCAAAGAGATCCACGGTAGGAGCCGGGCCTTAGCCGCGTGCGTGCGTGCGTGCGCCCATGTCTGTCCATCAGCCCAGTGTGTGCATGTATTGAGCATGTGGGAGATCAGCCCAGTGTGTGCATGTATTGAGCATGTGGGAGATCAGCCCAGTGTGTGCATGTATTGAGCATGTGGGAGATCAGCCCAGTGTGTGCATGTATTGAGCATGTGGGAGATCAGCCCAGTGTGTGCATGTATTGAGCATGTGGGAGATCAGCCCAGTGTGTGCATGTATTGAGCATGTGGGAGATCAGCCCGGTGTGTGCATGTATTGAGCATGTGGGAGATCAGCCCAGTGTGTGCATGTATTGAGCATGTGGGAGATTGAAATAGAACATGCAGGATGCTGCCTCTCTAGCTCCCTTCTCCTCTCTGCTCGTCTCCTCTCATCTCATCTCCTCTCTACTCCTCATCTCATCTCCTCTCCTCTTTGCTCGTCTCCTCTCCTCTCCTCTCCTCTCTTCTCCTCTTGTCTCCTTTCGTCTCCTCTCCTCATCTCCTCTCATCTCATCTCCTCGTCTTGTCTCCTCTCTGCTGGTCTCCTCTCGCCTCTCCTCATATCTGCTCGTCTCCTCTTCTCTCTGCTCGTCTCCTCATATCTCCTTTCTGCTCCTCTCCTCCTCTCCTCTCCTCTCCTCTCCTCTCATCTCATCTCATCTCCTCTCATCTCCTCTCATCTCCTCGTCTCCTCTCTGCTGGTCTCGTCTCATCTCTCCCCATATCGTCTCGTCTCCTCCAGATGGGCTGGACTTCTACTTCGGCACCAAGCAGCACGGTCAGAAGATGGTGGACTTCCTGCAGTGCACCGTCCCCTGCAGGTGTGTGTGTGTGTGTGTGTGTGTGTGTGTGTGTGTGTGTGTGTGTGTGTGTGTGTGTGTGTGTGTGTGTGTGTGTGTGTGTGTGTGTGTGTGTGTGTGTGTGTGTGTGTGTGTGTGTGTGTGTGTGTGTGTGTGTGTGTGTGTGTGTGTGTGTGTGTGTGTGTGTGTGTGTGTGTGTGTGTGTGTGTGTGTGTGTGTGTGTGTGTGTGTGTGTGTGTGTGTGTGTGTGTGTGTGTGTGTGTGTGGTGAAGCCCTGGTGAGGCGCTCAGAGGCTGAGAGAACGCAGACATGACGTGACGTGCTGGTGGAGTGGACCTGGTGCTCCAGAGGGGGCCTTAGATATCACTGCGCTGTTCATATTATTGATGGGGAACTTGTATGGGCAATATATCTGTTAACAAGGGACTAAATATCCTTTTTTACTCTTCATCTCGTAGGACAAAGGCATCCCAGCGCCTGATCTCTCATGATGTTCACACAAACGAGTACAACTACAAGAGCGCCTTCTCTGTGGAGATTGTGCCCGTCTGCAAGGTAATTGAGTTGTTTTTGTCCAGTGCCTCAGGCCTTCATGTGTGCTTGTTGAGTGTTGTTGTTGTCCAGTGCTTCATGCCTTCATGTGTGCTTGTTGAGTGTTGTTGTTGTCCAGTGCTTCATGCCTTCATGTGTGCTTGTTGAGTGTTGTTGTTGTCCAGTGCCTCATGCCTTCATGTGTGCTTGTTGAGTGTTGTTTTTGTCCAGTGCTTCATGCCTTCATGTGTGCTTGTTGAGTGTTGTTTTTGTTGAGTGTTGTTTTTGTCCAGTGCTTCATGCCTTCATGTGTGCTTGTTGAGTGTTGTTTTTGTTGAGTGTTGTTGTTGTCCAGTGCTTCATGCCTTCATGTGTGCTTGTTGAGTGTTGTTGTTGTCCAGTGCCTCATGC
The DNA here is from genome assembly GCF_963854185.1 of Sardina pilchardus. NCBI lineage: Eukaryota > Metazoa > Chordata > Actinopteri > Clupeiformes > Clupeidae > Sardina > Sardina pilchardus. Next base: position 30,844,143 of record NC_085006.1, read on the forward strand.
CTTCATGTGTGCTTGTTGAGTGTTGTTGTTGTCCAGTGCTTCATGCCTTCATGTGTGCTTGTTGAGTGTTCTTGTTGTCCAGTGCCTCATGCCTTCATGTGTGCTTGTTGGGCGAGATCTGGTTCTGCGTTATTTACAGCTCTGGACCTGGAGGGTGGTGGTCAGTCCAGGTCCAGCTGGAGACCAGCCACATGCTGACCTCAGCTCTATTATTGTTGTTGTTGACAACGTTGTTGTTGTTGTTGTTGTTTCCAGGACAACGTGGTGTGCCTGTCACCGCGTCTGGCGCAGAGCCTGGGCAACATGAGCCAGGTGTGTGTGTGCACGCGCGTCACCAGCACCATCCACCTCATCAGCCCCAGCACCCTACAGAGTGAGTACACACCTGCCCCTACTGCCCCTAAGTGCCCCTAAGTGCCCCTACTGCCCCCTACCAGCACCCTACAGAGTGAGTACACACCTGCCCCTACTGCCCCTAACTGCCCCAACTGCCCCCTACCAGCACCCTACAGAGTGAGTACACACCGCCCCCTTCTGCCCTAACTGCCCCAACTGCCCCCTACCAGCACCCTACAGAGTGAGTACACACCGCCCCCTTCTGCCCTAACTGCCCCAACTGCCCCCTACCAGCACCCTACAGAGTGAGTACACACCGCCCCCTTCTGCCCCCTACGGCCCCTAACTGCCCCCTACCAGCACCCTACAGAGTGAGTACACACCGCCCCCTTCTGCCCTAACTGCCCCAACTGCCCCCTACCAGCACCCTACAGAGTGAGTACACACCGCCCCCTTCTGCCCTAACTGCCCCAACTGCCCCCTACCAGCACCCTACAGAGTGAGTACACACCGCCCCCTTCTGCCCTAACTGCCCCAACTGCCCCCTACCAGCACCCTACAGAGTGAGTACACACCGCCCCCTTCTGCCCTAACTGCCCCAACTGCCCCCTACCAGCACCCTACAGAGTGAGTACACACCGCCCCCTTCTGCCCTAACTGCCCCAACTGCCCCCTACCAGCACCCTACAGAGTGAGTACACACCGCCCCCTTCTGCCCTAACTGCCCCAACTGCCCCCTACCAGCACCCTACAGAGTGAGTACACACCGCCCCCTTCTGTCCCCTTCTGCCCCCTACTGCCCCTAACTGCCCCCTACCAGCACCCTACAGAGTGAGTACACACCGCCCCCTAACTGCCCCCTACCAGCACCCTACAGAGTGAGTACACACCGCCCCCTTCTGCCCCTAACTGCCCCAACTGCCCCCTACCAGCACCCTACAGAGTGAGTACACACCGCCCCCTGCTGCTCCTAACTGCCCCAACTGCCCCCCTGCTACCCCAACTGCCCCACTCAAGGCACCCCAGAGAGGGGTAGTTACTGAGAGATGGTCCTGGGTTGCTTTTCCTGAAAGCGCTCTTGGGTATCATTGAGTCATATCTGCGTTAAGCTATTAAGTAGACGTCTATTCAAAACCTGCACATCTATCTCTCCTGCTTCCTGTCCACGTTTGCTGGAACAAACCACAAACTGGCTTATCCACCAGGTGCACCCGGATCGTTTGTCGTGATTGGTTGATGGACTATCCAAGCGTATAGAGTCATCTGGATTATGCCCACTGATCGTGCCTCTGGTGCAGTAGAAATACAGCGCAGACTCCCCAGACTAATGTTCAATCTCAGAAGATTGAGCTTAGTCTGGCGATAGCCAGGCTAGTGTTCTGCCATAGACATGCATGACCTCCAGCTCGATGAGTCCATTTGCACTCTTTTGTGTGTCACATTGTGCTGCAATTTGTGCTGCTTTGTTGGATCTCTGCTGCCTCGTCCTCCTCCTCCTCCTCCTCCTCATCTTCGTCATCATGTTATCCGTTAATTGAAGCGTCCCCTCCGTGATTCCCATCCAGCGTATCTGATGGCCATTCCCATTAGTGTAATGTGGAGGCTGGTGCTGGGGGAGAGTGCAGAGTGCTGACTGCTGAGAATCCTCCCCCATCTGCAGTGGGGCGTCAGAGTACACTCACCGAGGCCAGCTCTCTCTCTCCCTCTCCCTCTCTCTCTCCCTCTCCCTCGCTCTCTCGCTCTCTGTCTCTCCCCCCCCCCTCTCCCCCTCTCTCTCTTTCCCTCCCTCCCTTCCTCCCTCCCTCTCCCTCGTATCTGTTCAATACCGGTCAACTTTTAATGTACTTTTAGAGTGAGAAGTAGCAAAGCCAGGATGGGAGATGTAGTATAAGTCTGAGTATACTAGCACATGTATCTGTATGGACTATAACAAATGTAAGCATAGCAATATAACTGTATAAATATATGAACTAATAAGATAAACATATAGTAATATAAGAGTTGTAGCAGCAGTGCAAGGATAAGTTTGATAGGATGAAGGTATCAGCCATTGGTCAAGTGTGAAGTTAGACCACAGTCCAGTCAAGGGGATGGAGGGAGGGGTTGTGCATGTGGGCTAATGTAGCCAGTAAAGCTAGTAAATAGTGTCAACAGTACACAGTATTGTACAGAAATGTCGTGGAGGTGCAGATAGACTATGCATAGAAGTCCAACTCTCCTTTTCCCTTTAGTGAAGCATTGTAGAGTTGTATGGCCCTGGGTACAAATGACTTTCTCAGTCTGTCCGTTGTGCATGTCAGGGACCGTAGTCTCCAACTGATCAAGCTTTTATGCTGTATGATAATGCTGTGGAGTGGATGACAGCCATTGTCCAGGATGTTGAGTAGCTTGTTCAGGGTCCTTTTGTCTGATACTGAAGTGACGCACTCCAGTACAGCTCCCACAACAGAGCCAGCTTTCCTTACCAGCCTGCCTGTCTAGTCGCCCAGCATCCCTCTTCCTAGTGCTTCCTCCCCAGCATGCCACAGCATAGAGGAGGACGCTGGCAACAACAGACTGGTAAAACAGCTTGCTGCAGACGCTGAAGGACTGCAGCCTCCTTAGGAAGTACGGCCTGCTCTGCCCTTTCTTGTACTTGAGTGCTTCAGTGTTGACTGACCAGTCCAGTTCATCATCCATATGTATGCCCAGGTACTTGTATGTGTTCACCACCTCTACATTGACCCCCTCGATGGTGACTGACAGCAGAGCGGGCTTAGACCTCCTGAAATCCACCACCATCTCCGTGGTCTTGGCTGTGATGAGTTGTAGGTGGTTGAGTCTGCACTCTGCACCATTGCACAAAGTCCTCCACCAGGCTCCTGTATTCCTCCTCCTGCCCATCCCTGATACAACCCACAATTGCAGTATCATCTGAGAACTTCTGCATGACTCCGTGTTGAAGCAGAAGTCAGACGTGTAGGCTGTAGGGTGAACAGGACTGTGTAGAGAGCACTGTTAGGAGCCCTGTCAGGTAGTCTGCAATCCAGGATACTAGGTGAGCATCCACACCCATCTGCAGGAGCTTGTCAC
>NC_085006.1:30850050-30865050 GCF_963854185.1 Sardina pilchardus
CCCCAAACAGCTGGAGGAGTTCATCGTCATGGAGATTGACATCATAAGAGACCAGAAACTAGGGGCGGGAGCAGGCCTCACATCCAATAAGGTGAGTGGATGGGTGTGCATGGGAGGCGGGAGCAGGCCTCACATCCAATAGGGTAAGAGGAAGAATGCACATTGGGGGTGGGAGCAGGCCTCGCATCCAATCAGATGAGAGGAAGTATGACTATGATTCTTGGATTTGCCCCTTGGGGATCAATAAAGTATTTCTCTATCTATCGATCTATCTATCGATTCAACACGACGGACCATGTCCAGTGGGACTTCTAGGTTTCATTCGGTTGGGTGAACCTTGCCTGACCTGCTGGCAAATGGATTTCGCCTGGCAGCTCAGGCTGGGTCTTTTTGCCTTTATTTGTATAGTACAGTAGAGAGAGACAGGAAGCAAGTGGGAGAGGGAGATGGGGTGGGATTGGGAAATGACCGCAGGCCGGATTCGAACCTGGGTCCCCGTGGGCACTGGGACCCGTACATGGCATGAGCGCTGTAGCCTGATGCGCCACAGCGCCCTCCGTATCCATGCCTTTTGAGGCCTTCATGAGTGATGGGGGTCAGATGAGGAGGAGGAGGACGCGTAAACAAACACCTCCCCTGCCTCTGCCTCTGCCTCTGATTGCGTTCTGTGTAATCAGGCAGCCTGCTCTGTGCTCATTTGAGGACATTCCTGTGGCCGTGCATGTGGTGCTGCTCCGCATCCTGGAGCAGCTTCACACAGTGGAACTTTGCCTCTGTCCACATCAGCCAAATATTTGTCCCTGTCGTGATTTTAGTCTTTTAGAAAGGGTTGTCATGAATAGCTGTCTTTAATCCTAAACACGTGTGTGTGTGTGTGTGTGTGTGTGTGTGTGTGTGTGTGTGTGTGTGTGTGTGTGTGTGTGTGTGTGTGTGTGTGTGTGTGTGTGTGTGTGTGTGTGTGTGTGTGTGTGTGTGTGTGTGTGTGTGTTTTGACAGCATGTTCTGGCGGAGGTGTGGGTGCAGAAGGTGTCGGAGATGAACACCAGTCAGCAGTACTTCTGCCGTACCTACATGGGACACCTGCTCAACATTGGAGACATGGTGATGGGGTAAGAGAGAGAGTGTGTGTGTGGGGGGGGGGGGGGGGGGGGGTTGGGTAAGAGCGAGAGAGTGTGTTTGTGTGTGTGGGGTGGGCGGGGTGGGGGGCTAGGCTGGCTGGTTAGCTGCTAGGTTTCATAGTAAGACATTATTGCTTCTGAGAGGTTTCACATTTTGACACTGTTTTTCACATAGCAATACGGGTCTAGTGTTTTTGCCCAATATTATTAGTTTTCTTGTGCTCCCCACTGTTTGTATATAACATTTGTTTTGTTACCATTCCTCTCCCAACAGTTTTGATTTTGCAAATTCCAACATCAATGATGAGCACTGGAACAAGATAAATCCCCAACATCTGCCTGATGTGGTAAGCACCTCTCCTCAGCCGCTCATGCTGTAGCTGGGTTGGGTTTATTCCATGGGTTGGGTTTAGTCCTGGGTTGGGTTTAGTCCTGGACTCCTGGGTTGAGTTTAGTCCTGGACTCCTGGGCTGGGTTTAGTCCTGGCGTACTTGATCTGGATTTCCAATCATTGTACCTGCCATTGTAATAACAGCTCATCAACAGTGGTTTTGCGTCCCACTTATTATCTCCTCATACTGTTGTCTTACGTCCAACTTGGAATAAAAATGTGTAAAGATGTAGGTCTGTGTCCATTAGCTTCATATAAATAAAAACACGTAGAGACGTAGGTCTCTCGATAGGCTTCATGCGTTCAGATTCAGACTGGTGACTGAGTGCCGAAAATGGTCTCCTTTAAAAGTCAGGAAGTACAAGAATAGGAGTAGGCTTCACTCCAGCACTCTGACAAGCTAAAGATGTTGAAACTTTAGTCTGTCAGAGTCCCGGGGTGAAGCTGTGAGTCAGTGGAAGAGTAGGAGCAAGCTTCACCCTGTCTCTTAGTAGAGTACTAGACTAGAGTGAAGCTGTGAGTCAGTCTCTTAGTAGAGTACTAGACTAGAGTGAAGCTGTGAGTCAGTCTCTTAGTAGAGTACTAGACTAGAGTGAAGCTGTGACTCGGTGGAAGAGTAGGAGCACTCTGCATCTCCTCTCTTCTTCATTTGAATCTGCTCACATGACCAGCGTAACGTCACTACTGCAGTTGGTGGACAATTCAGTGTGTTCTGCTAACACAGAATGGCAAGCCAAGCTTTTGATAACGTGCTAACCAGGCAACGATCATCTCCTAGCATTTAGTAACGTGCACACCAGGCAACGATCATCTCCTAGCTTTTGATATCGCTCCACCTGTGCTTAGTGTATGGATAAACACTCCTGCTTGGTACATGTAGAACTGCTCATGAGGTGTGTGTGTGTGTGTGTGTGTGTGTGTGTGTGTGTGTGTGTGTGTGTGTGTGTGTGTGTGTGTGTGTGTGTGTGTGTGTGTGTGTGTGTGTGTGTGTGTGTGTGTGTGTGTGTGTGTGTGTGTGTGTGTGTGTGTGTGTGTGTGTGTGTGTGTGTGTGTGTGTGTGTGTGTGTGTGTGTGTGTGTGTGTGTGTGTGTGTGTGTGTGTGTGTGTGTGTGTAGATTCTCATTAAGAAGAGCTACGACCGCATGAAGAGGGTGAAACGCAGGAACTGGAAGCTGAAGGAACTGGACAGAGACAGAGAAGGCATGCCCTCAGATGACGAGAGGTGAGGATGGAGTGTGTGTGTGTGTGTGTGCGTGTGTGTGTGGACAGAGACTGTAAGTGCATGGCCTCGGAAGGATGAGAGGTGAGAATGGCCAGTGATGTGAAGACGTCAAATTAGTCCAAAGTGTGTGTGTGTGTGTGGTAGCTAGTGGTGGGGGAAAAAATCGATTCTGTTCAGTATCGCGATATTTTGTGCATGCAATTATATCGATACTAGTAGCTCAAGTATCGCAATACTTAATTATAGAATTTAATTATCTATTTTACCTTTATTTGAGTCCCCAAGGGGAATTTCAAGATATTACACTCACAAGGTGGCGCTTGTTATGGCGTTTTATTGTGCATTCAACGGCAATTTCAAATAAAAATGGCTTCACAATCACAACCTGTTATAGACGACCCTCCATCACTTTGAAAGTGTGGGTGTATTTCGCACCACGCCATGACAAAGTGAGTTGAACAGTGTTATTTTCCTTATTTTTTGTAATGCCTTTGAATAATATGAGAGACATGAATAGCAATATATCGCAGAATCGAATCGCAATACCTGTTGTATCGCAATATGTTTAGAATCGCAATAATATTGAATTTTGGCCCAAATATCGCAATAGTATCGAATTGTCATTCTTTTGCCAATTCCCACCCCTAGTGGTAGCTATGATGAAGTTAAACATGAAAGTGTACGTTTGTTGTGCAGTTCAAAGAGCAGATGTGTGTGTCCCTCCTGCACCAGGCTATGTGTTGTGTGTGTGGTAGCTATGATGGAAGTTCAAGTGTAAGATGTGTGTGTCCCTCCTGCACCAGGCAATACCAGGACTGTGGTGTGTGTGTGTGTGTGTGTGTGTGTGTGTGTGTGTGTGTGTGTGTGTGTGTGTGTGTGTGTGTGTGGTAGCTATGATGAAGTTAAGTGTAAGATGTGTGTGTCCCTCCTGCACCAGGCAATACCAGGACTGTGGTGTGTGTGTGTGTGTGTGTGTGTGGTAGCTATGATGGAAGTTCAAGTGTAAGATGTGTGTGTCCCTCCTGCACCAGGCAATACCAGGACTGTGGTGTGTGTGCTGTGTGTGTGTGTGTGTGTGTGTGTGTGTGTGTGTGTGTGTGTGTGTGTGTGTGTGTGGTAGCTATGATGAAGTTAAGTGTAAGATGTGTGTGTCCCTCCTGCACCAGGCAATACCAGGACTGTGGTGTGTGTGTGTGTGTGTGTGTGTGGTAGCTATGATGGAAGTTCAAGTGTAAGATGTGTGTGTCCCTCCTGCACCAGGCAATACCAGGACTGTGGTGTGTGTGCTGTGTGTGTGTGGTAGCTATGATGAAGTTAAGTGTAAGATGTGTGTGTCCCTCCTGCACCAGGCAATACCAGGTGTGTGTGTGTGTGTGTGTGTGTGTGTGTGTGTGTGTGTGTGTGTGGTAGCTATGATGAAGTTAAGTGTAAGATGTGTGTGTCCCTCCTGCACCAGGCAATACCAGGACTGTGGTGTGTGTGTGTGTGTGGTGTGTGTGTGTGGTAGCTATGATGAAGTTAAGTGTAAGATGTGTGTGTCCCTCCTGCACCAGGCAATACCAGGACTTCCTGGAGGATCTGGAGGAGGATGAAGGTCTGAGGAAGAACGTCAACATCTTCAGAGGTGAGTAGAATCATGGGACGCCAAAGAGGAGTACAGAATCCCAATCTAAATACGGTGTGTTCTAGGGGTGGCACGGTTCACAAAATCTACGGTTCGGTTCGTATCACGGTTTAGGGTCACGGTTTTCGGTTCGGTGCGGTTCTTGTTGTTATTTTTTCTTTTACTCTTTAACACTCCAGAAACATATTTCCGCACATAGCTTAATCATCCACAATTAGGCTAGAGTATTTAGAGAATAGTTATCATGTAGCCTAGCCTAATTTTTTAACAAGATTTAAAGCTTGTCTTTATTTGAAACACACACACATTATGTAATTATTTATTCATTCTATATACTGACATGTCTGATATTCATAACAGCAAACTTTATGCAGATTATAGCCTACTATTCATTATAACTCCACCTCTTAAATTCAGCTGTCTGGCTGAAGCCTCAAAATATTGTAAACAAAGTAGCAGGCTAAGCTCATCATACTCTACTGGTTGGACTGTTCAGTTTCCCCACATGTGTTTTAGTTTCAAGGTAAGCTAATACTTTTTCTCCTTGGGACAGGCCCTTTTAAGCCTTGGAGTTGAAAACATTGGTATTGAAATGGTCAGTCAACTTGAATGCAAGAGATTTTATCAAATGTCTGATGCTAACCGTTTTTAACAGTAATTTAGCTAATCGTCTTCTGTGCGTCATTGAGTTCACGATTGTGAATGTTCTATTTGGATTAATGTGCATGTCGAGCGCGCACGAGAGAGGGCCAAGGAGAATGAGTTTACTTCTACTGTTTGGTAAAGTTGCACGCATAGTCTACAGTTGCGGAAGAACATGCTTCCACCCGAGCAGGGTCAGGTGCATCAGTTTGACCACGCTAGGGATGATCTCTCGCACTTGCCATTTCTAAAACCTTGCGCGCAGCACTCAAAACTCTCGCACGTAAGGGAAACACGTCGTCACATATGGGAATCGCATGCCATAACTAGCCTGAACCGTAGGACCGTACGACGAACACACACTCCGAACCGTGACATGCAAACCGCACGGTTCGGAGCATTTTTCAAAAACCGTGCCACCCCTAGTGTGTTCAGATCATAGCTATGTAATGGATGACTTGGGACTCTGTGTGTGGTGGTTATTCATACAAGGCATTTGTACAGGAACTTGTTTTTTTCCCCAAGACACACTGATGTTCAGAGGTATTACCTCAAGGTTGAAGGGCAGGCATATTTTGCTGTGACAGATCTCTTCAGACAACATAGAAGTAGTAACTCATAGAAATGATTTCAAAACTGATGTTTCATCTGAGTCATTTGTAAGAAAGTGAATTCAAGCATAGCCAAAGTTTAGATCATCTCTCTCTTAAAGGGATAGTTCGGGTTTTAAGACACGAAGTTGTATGGGTTCCCTGTCAGCAACGTTGTGCATCAGCACTGACTTACCCCGCAACAGCGTCCTGTGAGCCGAGATCCAGCCGGTTTTTGATGCTGAAGAAAGTAGTCCGGCAAGTTTCTGGGGTCACAAAAGTAAAGTGTTTTTCTTCTCAAAACCATATGCGTTCAAAAGAGTGATATATTTGCACCACAAAAACGTTGTCCAGGAAAAATTCAAACCTCGTTATCACTTACTTATTTTTCGCGATTCCTATCACTGCGCGCTACTGACAGCTGGACAACGTTTTTGTGGTGCAAATATATCACTCTGTTGAACGCATATGGTTTTGAGAAGAAAAACACTTTACTTTCGTGACCCCAGAAACTTGCCGGACTACTTTCTTCAGCATCAAAAACGATCAAAAACCGGCTGGATCTCGGCTCACAGGACGCTGTCGGGGGGTAAGTCAGTGCTGATGCACAACGTTGCTGACAGGGAACCCATATAACTTCGTGTCTTAAAACCCGAACTATCCCTTTAACTGTGAATCCAACTTAATCATTCATCCACTTAAATGTGTACCAGTTTTAATCACCAATATCAAATGAAATATTAGAACAATAATTATTATTATTATTAGTAGTAGTAGTAGTAGGTTTAATAATGTAATGTTTAATATTGAGATCAAATTTATTAAACTTGATTACTCAATGATTTTGAAACTCATCCACTTTCAAAAGTTTTTACACTTTTAAATTGAATTTTAAATATGATTCAACAGAAAAACATACAGTGGGAAGAACATGTATTTTATAAATGAAGAACTCTGCGCATCCAAAATCCAAAATCTTCTGCTGTTTCAGGTGCTTCTCAGTAGGACTTACAGGTGAATCAATTAGGAAGGAGACTGGAGCACACTGAATACACTTGCAGTCTTTAATGGTGCAAACAAAAGAACTGACGTTTCGACACAGTAGTGTCTTCTTCAGAGTTGAAGAAGACACTACTGTGTCGAAACGTCAGTTCTTTTGTTTGCACCATTAAAGACTGCAAGTGTATTCAGTGTGCTCCAGTCTCCTTCCTAATTGATTAACATGTATTTTATACCATGCTAAAATTGCCTAAAAAGAGGAATATAAAATCATAATTTGACAATTGATCTTAATGCCGTAATTCAAAAAATGAGTAAAAATCAAGAATGTAGCGTTAATAAATAAATGTTCTTCCTTAAATGCTAGGTGGAAGGAAGTATTTTACCCCCTATGTAACCCTATGGGAATTTAACACATAGGGTTAACATAGGGGCAGGCCTAGACTATTCTGTAGAGATTAAATTCACACGGGGCACTCTCTTTACGCTACAGACACAGGCCTAGACTATTCTGTAGAGATTAAAGTCACACGGGGCACTCTCTTTACGCTACAGACGCAGGCCTAGACTATTCTGTAGAGATTAAACTCACACGGGGCACTCTCTTTACGCTACACACGCAGGCCCAGACTATTCTGTAGAGATTAAACTCACACGGGGCACTCTCTTTACGCTACAGACGCAGGCCTAGACTATTCTGTAGAGATTAAACTCACACGGGGCACTCTCTTTACGCTACAGACGCAGGCCTAGACTATTCTGTAGAGATTAAACTCACACGGGGCACTCTCTTTACGCTACAGACGCAGGCCTAGACTATTCTGTAGAGATTAAAGTCACACGGGGCACTCTCTTTACGCTACAGACGCAGGCCTAGACTATTCTGTAGAGATTAAACTCACACGGGGCACTCTCTTTACGCTACAGACGCAGGCCTAGACTATTCTGTAGAGATTAAACTCACACGGGGCACTCTCTTTACGCTACAGACGCAGGCCTAGACTATTCTGTAGAGATTAAAGTCACACGGGGCACTCTCTTTACGCTACAGACGCAGGCCTAGACTATTCTGTAGAGATTAAACTCACACGGGGCACTCTCTTTACGCTACAGACGCAAACAAGCTGCCGGTGGAGAGCGACACCGATGACGACGGCGCTCCGAGGATCTCTCTGGCCGAGATGCTGGAGGAGCTCACGCTGAACGACGCCACGGGGGGAGAGGGCGCCGACATGATGACCGAATGAAAGCGCCCACCGCAGTGCCCATCAGCAATCGATTACTCTGGCCTGATCTGATCTGGCCTCTCTGACTTCTGGTCCACTCCTGGCAGCCTGGGACTTGTAGGCGTATCATCATAACATTCTGTGTGAAGTGGTTGTTATGCCAACATAATGCAGCCACACATGGCTGGCTCCCGTGTATTGAATATACATCCATTCATAGGATGTTCAAATATGACATAACCGCATCGCCCGATGTCAGGCAAAACACTAGCAGAAATGGTGTGTGAGTGCTTTGCTGAATAACCGTTTTGACATCACACAATAAAATGATAATCTCTATTAGTGTTTGTCTGGTGATTTCTTTCACTTCAGAAATGTGCTTGAAGCCTGTATTTTCAACCACACACACACACACACACACACAGGTAAATGCTCCAAGACCAGACCTGCACACCAGTCCTTCCTTGTGGCGCTGCCTGCTGGACTCGTTGACCAGGGGAACACCGGCGGCACAGATTGGTAATTATGTCATCTCGCCCCACTCATCGCCATGTCCCCCAGGGATGTGTTCTCCACCCCCGGTTACCACACACTGATCTGCCCCTGTTGTGCGGACGCACACACTTCGGAGGTGAGAGCCCTGACAGTGTTCGATCAACCTGTCCAATATTATTAAAATTAAATATAGAGTACATGAGGATGTAAATTACTTTTCATCTATTAAACACGTTTGTGGATCACAGTTTGTTTCAAACTATGCTATGTAAAAGTAGTGCAATCGCGCATACTACAAGTGTTCTGAGTGACAGTCTTTCCAAGCCCACAACGGCGTAGACCACTTGCGTAGGATACGGCGTATTTCCTTCCTAGAGTTTACGTATTACGTATGTATGTTACGCCTACGGCGTAAGTACTACGCAGAAGCATAAATCGGCCTGGTCCGCCATTTTCGAACAGAATTGAACAAACATGCATGATATCGAAGAGAGGTTAGTTGAAGAAATCCGTAAATATGAACATTTATACGACTCGTCTTCGCCAGATTACAAAGACTCACAGATGGTAGCTGATGCATGGTGCGAGATATCGGAAATAGTCGGCTTGAGCGTCACGGAATGTACAAAGAGATGGAAGAACTTGAGGGACAAGTACGTTCGCCTCCGAAAAAGACACGCAACGAACGGGGACATAGGCAGGAAAAAAGTGCCGGCGTTTTATTTGTGTCTCTCCTGGTTGGCACCGTATGTGAAGCACCGGGACATCGAGTCAAATTGCGACGACGACAACGAGGTAATTATAAAAAAGTTGTAATGATTTTGTCCTAGTTATGAGCTAGCAAGTCATGGTAAAGTTGTAAACGTCGCACACGCATTTCCGCAAAGATGTCTCTATGGAACACAAGTTGTGATCTGGCTTGCCTGTCATGAAACACAATAACCTCCAGAAGATAATACAAGCTCGTTGTATGCCCTTTTCCAGTTCCCGTAGCTCTGCCGATACGAGTCACTCATGCATTACCTGCAGGCTATGTGTGTAATTTCAAAGACTAACGAAAACTTTTCCATCAGCAGCCTTCCCTGCCGTCTCCGCCCATCAATCCAACTCATCTGTCTCCCAAGACGAAGATGGTACAGAAGCGGAAGAGGAAAGAACTGGACGACCGGGGGATTCAGAGGCAGGTCGCCCAGTTAGAGGAGCGTAGAATGGAACTGCAACAGAAACTTATACTGGACAACGATGAGCCCTCCAGGTTTGGGCAGTCTGTCGCAGACATGCTCCGGAGAATTCCCGAGGAGCACAGAGCACAGGCTATGTTTGACGTCCACAAACTATTGTTTGAGCGACAGCAGCAGAACAAATAAAACAATTGCATGTGAAACATTTTTTTTTTTTAAATGTTTGTCACTTTGCTTTTTTATTACTCATATACTGGTTATTTACAGTTTATACAATAATTCAGTGTTTTACGGCGTTGCACTTTGTAGCCTTGGCTTATTGTGCACACATTGTAGCCTACGCATGACAACTTATGACAACTTGTTTTAAAATAACAGAACTTTAACAGCAGCAATGCGCAGGCCTACAGGCTTACAGTTACTTCCGATGTTGAATCATTGTAACTTCCTAACCAAGTTGACCAAGGCACGCAGTTGTCCTGCCATGGCAAACGCCCTTGGAATGACAAGAAGTAGGCCATCAGATCATTTCGGATACCAGTGGCAGTCTTGGTGGGCCAGGTCCTTGAAAGGTATCGAGAGTCTAGTGGTTCAAAAAGATTCGAGTCATAGACTACGACTCCTCGCCAATCACCTGGCTGAGGCGACCCAGTAGTGTCCGTGTCAGCAAAATCCTCCGGGATGTACTTACTGACAGGTGTGCTAACTTCATCATTGTAGGCAAGGAAGTTATGTAGCACGATGCACGCTTTCACAACGTTCACCGCTTTGTCAGGCAGAAATTCTAGTGGTCGACCGAGGATTCTCCACCGTGCGACCAAAATGCCAAATGTGTTGTCAATCACCTGGCGGGCTCTGGAGTGACGGTAGTTGTAGATCTGTTTTTCCCTGGTCAGCCTTGTCCCTACAACAGAGAGGACATTCATGATAAGGAATCCATAGGTTACTTGGCTGTACATGACACTGCGCTAAATACAGAACATACCTTAAGGCATAAATGATTTGTCTCTGTGAGAGACCTACCTTGAATGGGGGCCATGAGGTTGTCATGTAGAGGGAACGCAGCATTACCAACGACAACATGCGGGATTCTGACTTCTGTTCCTTGAAGATGGGCTGGTGGGGGCAAGTTCAGTTTGTGCTCAAGCAACTTGGAGCCTAAACGGCTCTCACTGAAGATGCTCCCATCACTTTCCCGCTCGTGTTCCCCTATATCCACCATGGTAAAGCGATATCTGGCATCACACATAGCCATCAGGACAAAGTTGCTGCTGGTCCCGAAGCGCTGTGGCGCCTTAATATTCACGTGTTTTCCATCTATGCTACCGACACAGTTCGGAAAATTCCATATTCGCCAAAAATCAGCTGCAATACCTTTCCATTGTGCAGCTGAAGGGCTGGGAAGAAACTCTGGCTGTAGAGCTTTCCATAAAGCTTTACAGACCTCCGAAACTATGAAGGACAGGGTGCTTGCAGCCAGTTTGTAGCTTGCTGCTACAGCATGCTGACTTCCACCTGAAGCTAAAACTCGAAGGGTGATTGCCAGTCTCTGAGTAATGTCTATTGGCATACTGTGCGTTGATTGATGTGAGATATATGGTTGCAGACGACGAACCAAATCGTCGAACCTAAATGCTGACATCCGAAAATACTTGAAATGCATTTCTTCATCCATGTCTCTCAGTGACCGGACAACCACAGAAAATTCGCCCTCCTCCGGCCTCAGTCGGTTCAGTGGTTGCACACACCATCTACGACGTCTTTTCTCTTTTCTGCGTTGCAGCAATTTCAGTAAAAGTAACTGTTCTTCCACATTTAGTAGTTCCAACTCCAACATATGCCGCTCCGTTTCAGTCGCCATCGTTTGAAATGTGCGAAGAAGAAACACAAGTTCAAAACAGTGGCAAAGGCACGCCACACGCCACCGCCAGCTAGTGTTTTGGCAGAGTAGTTTAGGTCGACGCAGTGAGGCCTACGGTCGTGACGCAGACATCAGCTCCTTCTCCGACGTACCGACGTCTCGACCTGCTCATAACGGCGTAAGCCCCTTGCGTAGGCTACGCAAGTAGCCTAGTGAGTACAAATAGAAATTCCTCATTGTGTTGTCCAGTAGAGGGCGCTAGGTAGTAAGACAACTGGTCTTAGAAATCAAATCATCATACCTGCGCTCTACCTACCGAGAAAATTGAATAGGTAGTAGCAGAGTTCTCATGACTTTGATGTCCTATTTGTAATTACACAGGTAAGGTTGTAAGAGAGCAGTAGTGAGTTCCTGCTATCAAACAGATTTGTTCTGATTATTATAGCCATTGTGTTTGAGCAGGCCTAACTGTGTTGCCTCAGTGTCTTTGCGATTGTAGAGCAATCTCTATGCCTACAGAT
This sequence comes from Sardina pilchardus, assembly GCF_963854185.1. Lineage (NCBI taxonomy): Eukaryota > Metazoa > Chordata > Actinopteri > Clupeiformes > Clupeidae > Sardina > Sardina pilchardus. The sequence goes on from NC_085006.1 coordinate 30,861,921, forward strand.
ACAACCGTACTGCAAGCAAAAGCTCACCGGTCTAAGTGTGTTTGGCTGACACAATAGATTTGCTACAGTTATGAGTTAGTGTGCTCGCTTGTTAACCACTACACTTGACCGTGTCCTAAGGTGCCTCTCATCCAGCGTTGATACGTCCTCCCTCGCTCCTCGGGCCTCGATCCTCACTGATCTACTTAAAGAATGGTGGGGCGGCAACAACGGGATAGTCTATCCCTGCTTCTATCTATAACGCGACGTAGAAACGCTGAATGAGAGGCAGCCCTAGTCATGAGCGGATTTAGAGCGTGTCAACGTGTCCTCCATCTTAACTCTGAGGGTTGTGGGGAGGTCTCTCAGGTACGCCGTGGGAGTTTTAACAGGGTGAACAAGGTCAAGGCAGCAAAGTGTGGGGGCTCGCCTTTGCCAAGAAGCTGCTCGCTCTCAGTCACTCAGACGTGGCTGCCTGGCCCAGGACTTGTGTAGATGAGGGCTACACTTGGGCCAGATCCGGGTTAGACGTGGGCCAGATCCGGGTGGCAGTTGGCAGCTTTTAGGCGGGCTCTGATTCCAGCTTGGCGGACAGGAGGGTTGGATCAGGTTGTGGGGAATCTGATCTGCCTCAGGCAGCGGAAACCAGATCCACTTGGGAAAGTGACCAGTGGGTCCCTTCATAAACAGGGGGATACAAAGCAGAGGCCTTTTGTGTGTGCGTGCGTGCGTGCATGCGAGCGTGCGTGTGTGTGGAGGGGGTCCTATGGATTTGTTCCTTAACCCCTCCCTCCCCTCCCCACCACCCTTTCATCCCTCTCTCGTTCTGTCTCCCTTCCTCTCTTTTCACACTCCACATCCCTCTCTTTTTCTCTCTCTCTCTCTCTCTCTCTCACTTCCGTCGCTCCCTTGTCCGCTGCATTCCTGTAGTTAACTGAGTGGAGGGGAGGAATAGGATTTGTGGCAGGTAGGCAGAAACACTTTGACCTACTAAGACCCAAGGTGCCACCGAGTCCCTCAGGCCAAGCCATAAAGATAATTACTCTCTCGTCTCCATAATTGCCACTAATTACATCCTCCTCACTAATTATACTGAACCGCTGATTGGGATGCATGAGATATTTCACTTGGCCTCCGCAAAGCACCAGGAGCACAAGATGGATGACCAGTCCAGGACATCTCTTCTGACCAGTCCAGGACATCACTTGACCAGTCCAGGACTTAACCTCTGACCAGTCCAGGACATCACTTGACCAGTCCAGGACTTAACCTCTGTCCAGTCTAGGACTTAACCTCTGGCCAGTCCAGGACATCACTTCTGACCAGTCCAGGACTTAACCTCTGACCAGTCTAGGACATCTCTTCTGTCAAATTCATGAGTCTCACAATCTGAAAGTTATGAGTTTCAATCGACAATAAGGGTCTGTTGCCTGTCTATGATTGCACACACACACACACACACACACACACAAACACACACACACACACACACACACACACACACACACACACCAGCCTGGTCTCACAGAATTCTGTGAAATGCACACACACACACACACACACACACACACACACACACATACACACATACTCTCTCTCTCTCTGTTTCTCTTTCATTCTTTCTCTCTCACGCACAAACACACTCGTTTTTCTCTCTCTCTTGCACACACACATTCTATCTCTCTCTCACACATACACTCTCTCTCTATCACGCACACACACACACACACACACACACACACATGCTCTCCATCTTATTTAGCCTACTTTCTTGCTGACTCACTTTGGAACTCAGCACATGCTATTAGTCTTCATTGTTGTGATGTTGAGGAGCACAGACCCTTATACAAGTACAACAATATGTTAACAGTAAAATGGTCTTCAATCCTGAGCTATCTGGCCACAGCGAGCACAAAATCACATGAACGTTCTAGAACTTCACTTCACATGAACGTTCTAGAACTTGACTTGCATGAAATTCCTTTCTTTTGTTCAGTGTTAGCTTGGAGGCCTAAGCAAACTTATCTACGACTTAATGGATAGTTAACCTATGGCCTCTTTTGTCCAGTATTGTCCAGTGTGCCTTGTTGAATAGTTTTTATTGACATTCTTGTTGATCAGTAGTGCGCAATCAAACATGTGCTGGAATGAATCACACACTGTCATTAGAATTCTAACTAATCGCCACGGCTTCTCAATCTTTTGTGTCGCGTGCATTACCTGCTTTACTTCTGTATGGGAGATTACAGAACAGAGGATACGGACTAAGGGGTTGTGGAGTTTATTGCTGGGTGACTAATGTGTGGTCTCCAAGTTACTTTACTCCACTCCATCCAGTGTTTGCCTTGGCTGTGGCACCTGAGTGCTCTAGGGGCGTGGGCGCTTTTGTTGGCCGATTGTCTTTTGTTTGTGGCGATCAGCGGCGGTTTGGAGTTACCTTTGGCCACACCCCCGCGTGGCACAAGCAGAGGGAGCAGCACAACAATGCTTCTCAAACAACAGGCCTAATGCCATGAGACAGGAGACGCAGTAATGCCGGCGTCGGGCGCCCATGAGCTCTGATTAATATGGCTGTAATCACCTGTCACACACCTGTCACACACCCCACCTCCCTCACTCGTCTGTTAGTCTGTAAGAAATCTACCTTAAACCCACACAATTATTTGATTAGGTTTTTCTCAAGCGGAAGCTACCTGAGGAAGCAAGAGAGAGACTAATGGCTAATGCATCTGTACCATTATTAGTTATTCTGTCATGGGCAATGTCCAATAACGTATGTACCAGTGACTGCTACTACTGCCGTGCAGACCAGCTCCCATAGCTGCCGGATGGACCCTTGATTACTGCTCTCCCAGTGTAAAGCCACCTGTGTGTGTTGAGGTATTCTGCAGTGGCTGTACTGGAGGGTGATATGTGATCAGTGTGTGTGTTGAGGTATCCTGCAGTGGCTGTACTGGTGTGTGTGTGTGTTGATATCCTGCAGTGGCTGTACTGGTGAGTGTGTGTGTGTTGAGGTATCCTGCAGTGGCTGTACTGGTGGGTGTGTGTGTTGAGGTATCCTGCAGTGGCTGTACTGGAGGGTGATATGTGATCAGTGTGTGTGTTGAGGTATCCTGCAGTGGCTGTACTGGTGTGTGTGTGTGTGTGTTGA
>NC_085006.1:30870050-30886179 GCF_963854185.1 Sardina pilchardus
CACACACATACACACACCACCACTACGCACACACACCACCACCACTACGCACACAACACCACACACGTGGCTGGCTTCCCAGGAGACTCAAACACAGACACACACATACACACACACATGGATACAGATTTCCCAACAGAGGGGGAAAAGTGCACTCCATAGCACATACATTAACACTCTCTCTGTTTCTCTTTCGTTCTGTCTCTATCGCATACTGTACACAATCACACACCTTTCACGCACAAACAACACATGCTCACTCTCTCTTTCTTTCGTTTCCCTCTCTATGCACACTGCAGTGTACCCCAAAGCTCTCTCTCTACACACTACCACAGTGTACCCCAAAGCTCTCTCTCTCTACACACTACCACAGTGTACCCCAAAGCTCTCTCTCTCTACACACTACCACAGTGTACCCCAAAGCTCTCTCTCTCTACACACTGGTACACAAGCTGAGTAAATCTGAGCTTCATACAACAATCTAAACTCAGAGAAAACTACAGGGGACAATTAACTGTGTATCTGTGTTTGCGTCAAACAAAACCTATTTTGGGTCCATTCTTTCTGACCTAATTCTGACCTTATTTTCACAGTTGCAAGAAAACTTAACCGAACCCTATCGCAAGTAACTGTATGTGTACACAGTAAACTATCTTGGAGTGTGATGACCTTAAGGTTCAAAACCAACAGATCATATCTTTCCAGACTTGTATTTTAGTCAACATTTTAGGGAGCATCTGCCACACTCAAATAAAAATGGCAGATAATGGCAGAACATTTCTGCTGGTGTTAATGTGGTGAAGAATACTCTACCTCTGTAGATTTAGCCCTTATATTAAATTTTCGAATCTGAATGTGTTTACACAATGCATTTACTTAATATTTGTGGTTGTATAAAAAAAAGTATATATTCATTTATTACATGGATTGAAGTGACAAGCCTTATAGTTACACCAGAGGAGGCTAACGTGAATCCCCATGTGACATGCGAAACAAATATGGATTACAATACACAGAGAGATAGAGTTTCACACACAGTGTCCTAAATATCCTCCATTGGAAAAACATACTACCACTCCTAAATGATTTTTTAATTTGCGCTTCTTCTTACAAATAAGAAATATTCAGATATGTAGCCAGTTACATGTTAGCCATACAGTAGGTGGGGTTATAATCGCTTAATCCACATCAAGAAAAAAAGTGTCCGTTTAAACAAATAATAGGCTAATAATAATAATAAAAATGTGTGTGATGAGTCCTGATGACTTGCGTCTTGATTGTGGTTAATCACACACCCGTCATTTTAAAAGTTGAAATCATCCCTACGTGTCATTTCTATAGTGTTCCGCGTAATGACACCACGAGACTCACCTAGATGGTCCTCGGCTGCTCGAGCCACTCGAGCCACTCAGTGCCTTCGGCGGCGACGGTGGATGAAGTTTCTGAGGGACGTCCGAGACAATGGTCCGCGACCCACCGTTCCGTTGTTTTGAGTAAACGAGAAGCTGCCGGACCAGTTCCCAGGTTGTCAGCTCGTGCAGCGTTTCTCCTCCCGCGCGCTCCACCACACCCACTCCTCGTGTTTACACTCACCTGCATGTGTGTCTCGGACGATGACAGCTCATGGTGATGTGGGGGAGCCACATTCGGGCTCACCGCTATTACCCACAAGATAACTAGGCTTATAGGCTTAGGCTAACTAACATAGCATGTATCTAAGGCATCGCTCTCACCGTCCGCCTGGATACCAGGGTGGTCCATTCATCACTCAACTTTCCCTCTGCGTCGCATCCTCAGCCCGGTGCAGAGCCGCAGTACTGCGCGTGACGTCAACTCCCCCGGTCTGAGAGCAACACCTAAGCATGGGCCTATGTGTGTGCGCGCAGTGTTTACATGTTTGGTATTCTGCAAATGTTTGGTATTCTGCAAATTGCAAAGACAATATTGCAAAGACAACAATAATTTATAAATATGTTGTCAAGAAGAAGTCATTCTCAGCAGGATATTATTTATTGAATACTTAGTACAAAAGTTGTTGCGGTGTAAGGGCCATTATTGATGGAGGCGAAACAGGATGACCGAAACAATAGAATTCATTGTTATTGTGGTGGTTTGTTTCACAAAACAGTATGTCACTAAATGTGCACAATTGTTGTTGTATGTAATGTCAAACATCATCTAAATTAATAAATGTAAACTTGATTAGAAGTTCTCATAGGGCATGTTATTGTTAACACACTGTTAAACAAAACCCAGTTACTCACTCACCCAAATACCCAGCATAACATAGATGAACGGCATGTAATGGCCACCCCCATCAACAGAGCTGTGGCATTTTTACTGTTGTGAATGCCGAGAGTCACCCTCACCCATAACAACCACTCGAGGCTGATTAGACAGGTTAACAACGCAGGACAAATCAGGACAGTCCCACACATATCACCCCAACAGATTTACCCACACATATCACCTCAACCGCCAGGTCAACAGTTTCATTTTTTCATGAGAAGGTTTTGGGATGCACACAGTCTCAGCATGGGACCACTTTCACTTTCAGCAGCTAGCCTCAGAGCTTTACCAAGCATCAAGCGTGTGTGTGTGTGTGTGTGTGTGTGCGTGTGCGTGTGTGTGTGTGTGTGTGTGTGTGTGTGTGTGTGTGTGTGTGTTTACATCAAGTTGTTCTGGACCATGACTTGATACTGTATAATTGTAATATCAGAAAATATCCATACAACATTTTTTCATAGCACAGACACAGACACACACAGACACACACAAACACACACACACACACACACCAACCATTTGTAAACATGGGCAGCAGTGAGCCTTTGATGGATAGCCCTTCACACAGGTGAGCAAACATTACTGACTTTGCACACACACATACACACGCACACACACACACGCACACGCACATATTATGGCCTAGTGGCCAGACATCAGGCCTCTGTGTCTCAAAGCCAGCCATTAAGCGACTGTGGTCAGAATGTACCTGCCAATGCCTTACAGGCCACCATAGAGACCACATCTGGACATCGTCAATAACAATAACCTCTCTTGCTGCCTCTCCAAATGTTTGTTTTGTTTTGTTTGTTGATTCCCTGTTAAAGCGACACTAAAGCACTTTTCCTCTGCTACACGCAAGCTATTTGTTTATTCAGCAAATAACAGTTTCCACAGACAAGGTAGAGTATGTTGCGTGATTTTATGAAAGTATGATGTATTGCGCCATTGAAGCAAGCTAAATTTGTAGTTTCTTATGTCTCATTTCATTGAACTACAGATACGCTACCCGATCTGGTAAAGTTACATAGTGCCTTTCTAGCCAATAGAGGGCCGCGAACTGAAAGCAGAAGTGCCGTTCACCTTGTTAAGAGTTGATGAACCGCTGAAATGATTTTGGAAACATTATTTTAAGGAAAGAAAAACTCTTTAGTGTTACTTTAAAGTACGAAAAACTCTTTAGTGTTGCCTTAATGTGATCTGTTTGACTAGGAAACACAACGGTTATTACTCTGTCCATTTACACACACAAAGCAATAGTCTCTGGGAGGACATGAATGCCACGTCCTTGTCTGTCGGTCTGTCTGCCTATGTGTGTGTGTGTGTGTGTATGTGAATGTGTGTTTGTGTGTCTCTAGCAGGACATGAATGCCACCATGTCCATCAGCTGGTGAGATGTGGGAACTGTTTGTAGTGCTTCCTGCCTGTTATGCTAGCTACAGAATAATACTGCCACCTAGTGGCAGGTCAGATGCATGCCACTCACAAAAGGGAGATGAATCAATTCTGGTTATCTTCCTGATGTAGGCCAAGTCCACACGTATCCACATGTATCCACACATATCCACACGTATCCACACGTATCCACACGTATCCACAAGTAATAGAGTCTCCTACATCATTAAGAGGCACAGTGTATCTTGCTGTGTTGCTAATTGAGTTAGAATGAAACTCTGGAAAGATCAAGGCCACTGGACAAAAAGAGGACGACAAGAGGGTGAGGAGCGAGAGACACAGAAAGAGAGAGGGAGGGGGAGAGAGAGAGAGAGACTGCTGAAACTAGTCCAACTTTTGGTTTACCTTTTAAGAGATTGTGGAGTTCTAACATACAACCTTTATACTAATTAACACTCACAATGTACAATTGTGTATGTGCGTACTGCAGAAGTGCTGGAGTATTGGTAAAGGCGATATTTCTCACAACAAAACCAACAGTGCTTAATGGAAGGTATTCCAGGTGACGAACACAGACGTGCCTTCTTGCGGTTTGAGCACTGTCTGAATTCTCTTTTGGGAACTCGATGTTGCTCGTGTGCCGGGCGGGAAGGCAGGCTGTTCTCTAAAGCCTGTTACTTGAGTGGATAGAAATTATATTATATATGTCTCTTGTCTTTGAGCCAACGTGTGGTGTCTAAAGCCCAAATCACACCAAAGACTCCCGACGCGACGAGACTGAGTTGCAGAAGTGTGAATTAGAAGTTGCACGTAGTTGCAAGCCATCGCAAGCCGTCGCAGAGCATTAAACATGTTCAGTCTAAAGGTTTTAGAACGTCGCGGCTCGTCTCGTCTCGTCTCGTCGGGAATCTTTGGTCTGAACCCTCCTTAACGTTAGCCCTTTTGAGGGCCAGCTGCTCTGTTGCTAGGAGATTCCTCCTCGCTGAGCTCCAGCAGACCCTCTCCCCAGTACAGTGCATGTGCTTCCCTGGCAGCAGCTGAATGGCTGGCTTCTCACTGTGGTGCTCTCATTAGTTTATTACATTCCCAGCGTCACTACTGGTGCCACCGGAGGAAACCTGATTCGCCCGCGGGCACAAGCGATGGAGCAAGGGGGCCCAAACACACAAGTGTCCTACGCAGGACACATGAAACACACAAGTGTCCTGCATAGGACACATGAAAGGACACATGAAACACACAAGTGTCCTGCATAGGACACATAGGATGCACCAAACACACAAGTGTCCTGCATAGGACACATGAAAGGACACATGAAACACACAGTGTCCTGCATAGGACGCACAAAACACTCATTGTCCTCCTGCATAGGACGCACAAAACACACGGTGTCCTGCATAGGACGCACAAAACACACGGTTTCCTGCATAGGACACACAAAACACACGGTGTCCTGCATAGGACGCACAAAACACACGGTTTCCTGCATAGGACACAGATAACACAGGAGTCTGGAGAAATACAGAGCCACTCTGCAGACTCAAAATCAACTCACAGTCCTTTTGTTCTGCTTTCAGTGACTGAAAGAATTAGAAGTGTAAGTGTACTAAATATATTTACCATTTATATAGTCATTAATCAGGCTAAAGGCACGTGACCAACTATTTGATGCATTTAGCTAATCTGTTGCTCATAACGTCCTTTGTAAATGCAGAGTGGTATATTAGGCCATATGGTCCAGCCCCCAACAGCAGTGGAGATGTGGAGCGAAGGGGTGAGAGAGCTGTGGGGAGGAGGGGGGTTGTGTGTGTGTGTGTGTGTGTGTGTGTGTGTGTGTTGTGTGTTGTGTGTTGTGTGTGTGTGTGTGTGTGTGTGTTGGGGGGGCTGTAGATGGAGGAGTTCAGTGTGTGGGGGGGCGTGGGTGGAGGAGTTGTGTGTGTGTGGGGGGCGCTGTGGGTGCAGGAGTTGTGTGTGTGCGTGGGGGGGCTGTAGGTGGAGGAGTTGTGTGTGTGTGTGTGTGGTGGGTGGGTGGGGGGGGGGGGGGGTTGGTGGAGGTGGCGGTGCTGAAAAGAGGCAGCCACAGGCAGCCTATTCTTCCCCCGGTCACAGGGAGCTCCATTAAGGACTTACCACCTGAGTGGACCCAGCCCTCCAGCCCGCTCACCTACAGGAAGGTAAAGAATCGCGCCGAGTCAGGTGACCAGTCCGCCGGCCACAGAGCACAGCCCCGGCTCAGGTAGAGGGGTACGGAGAGAGGAGCAGGCATGGAGGAAAACACAACACACACACATGCATACGTACGCATATGCACACATGCACACACGCACGCACACACGCACGTATATTGACAGAGACAAAAATACACAACTTCGTACAATCCCCTCCCTCTCTCTCACACACACAAACACACACACACATGCTATTTCTCCTGCACCTTTCCCCCACAGTCACCTTTTCTGCCTTATCTGTAACTCCATCTCTCTGCATCAAAGAGCCTGTAGAATCTGTATAATCCAAGACTTCCCTCGCTGCTCCAGTCGCTGCTCCATGGCGGAGCTGTGTAGCGTGTCTCTAACTGTGGGGCTGTGTAGCGTGTCTCTGACTGTGGGGTTGTGTAGCGTGTAGCGTGTCTCTAACTGAAGGGTTGTGTAGCGTGTCTCTGACTGAGGGGTTGTGTAGCGTGTCTCTAACTGAGGGGTTGTGTAGCGTGTCTCTGACTGAGGGGTTGTGTAGCGTGTCTCTGACTGTGGGGTTGTGTAGCGTGTAGCGTGTCTCTAACTGAAGGGTTGTGTAGCGTGTCTGACTGAGGGGTTGTGTAGCGTGTCAGACTGAGGGGTTGTGTAGCGTGTCTCTGACTGTGGGGTTGTGTAGCGTGTAGCGTGTCTCTAACTGAGGGGTTGTGTAGCGTGTCTCTGACTGTGGGGTTGTGTAGCGTGTAGCGTGTCTCTAACTGAAGGGTTGTGTAGCGTGTCTCTGACTGAGGGGTTGTGTAGCGTGTCTCTAACTGAGGGGTTGTGTAGCGTGTCTCTGACTGAGGGGTTGTGTAGCGTGTCTCTGACTGTGGGGTTGTGTAGCGTGTCTCTGACTGTGGGGTTGTGTAGCGTGTAGCGTGTCTCTAACTGAAGGGTTGTGTAGCGTGTCTGACTGAGGGGTTGTGTAGCGTGTCAGACTGAGGGGTTGTGTAGCGTGTCTCTGACTGAGGGGTTGTGTAGCGTGTCTCTGACTGAGTGGTTGTGTAGCGTGTCTCTAACTGTGGGGTTGTGTAGCGTGTCTCTAACTGAGGGGTTGTGTAGCGTGTAGCGTGTCTCTGACTGTGGGGTTGTGTAGCGTGTCTCTAACTGAGGGGTTGTGTAGCGCGTAGCGTGTCTCTAACTGAGGGGTTGTGTAGCATGTCTCTGATGGCAGAGCTGTATAGCGTGTCTCTGACTGTGGGGCCACTGCTACGCTAGCTTGGCCAGACGGGGGAGACGCGGTCCCTGCATTGCCCTCCTGGCACCCTATCTCTTACCTAAGAGGTCTCTCAAGGTCAGGGTGGGGGAAGTGGTGTGTGTGTGTGTGTGTGTGTGGATCAGGAGCGTCGGGGTGAAAAGACAGAGTGATGCATGGCAGCAGCTCGATCTTGACGGAGACGGGTAAACTGAGTGCTGTGGTCTCTGAATGGAGCCGAGGGGTCATAATGGCTGGGTTGTAATGGCTGGGTTACAATGGCTGGGTCATAATGGCTGGGTCAACAAGGAGCAAGCCACCCCTAGAGTCTCCTTCACTCTGTCTCTCTGACTCTTTCTCTCTAACACACACACACACACACACATACACTTTCTCTTTCTTTACACACAATCCCCCAATCCACTGACTTTTTCTTTCACACACACACACACACACACACACACACACACACTTTCTCTCTTTTTCTCCCCCTCTCTTTCTCTCTGTCTCTCTCACACACCCAGACTCACACACACACTCTCTCTCTCACACACACACACTCTCCCTCACTCACTCTGTAGACAGCTGTCTTGTCTGTGAGAGCAGGCCTTGTGGCGGGGGTGGGGGGGGGGCATGGGGGGGTCGAGGCCCATCCCCTGGGCTGATCGAATGTGAGCATCTGTGAGAAGTGGGAGAGCCGGAGAAAAGCGTTGCAGGAGATAAGAGAGAATCAGGGAGTTGACCACTCCACGTCTTTTGTAGATCTGCCTCCTGTGAGTGAGCGCTCTCAATGCGCACTCTGTTGAACCCATCCCTGGCGTTGGGGATTTATGGATCTGGTGCCACTGAGTGGTGTGTCGACCGTGGAAACCAGACCTGGTTGAGATGGTTGAAATGGGGACACACACCTCTCACACACGACACCCTCCACTGATTTACTTATTTTCCTTCAACTCCTCGCGGCTCAGTGTTGGTTCTTTAGTTTTCACAATTTTTTATTTTACGTTTCTTTTCTCTTCCTTATTTGGAGGCTGCGTTGAGCATTATTTCATGTAACAGTTTTATGTCCTTATTAACCAGCATGAAGTTTCAGTACACTGAATACCAGGAACTAAATACTGTATACTGTACAGTCAGTCACTCACTCACACACACACACACACACGATATCCCCTGTTCTCCCTTGTGGCCACTCAGTGCAAAATACTCCGGCGGAATGGGTTGACTGCTTCCAGGCGATGTTTACCTGCGTTCACAAAGCCTAATCCATCCCACGTAAGGATTAAATAGTGCCATGTCTCGCCCGTCCTCCAGCTCTCGTCAGAGGGCCAGAGTTCGGGGGGGGGGGGGGGGGGGGGGGGGGGGGGGGCGGCCCTGGGCCTGAAAGCAGCCGGCAGGGGCAGAGCTGGAGATAAGCCCTCCCGCTCCCTTTGACAGGAGATCAGGTTTAGGCTGCGTTGAGTGAGTGAGATTATCAATGTTCCGAGGGGGCAAAAGCTTTCTTGGAGCCCTCCCAAACAGATTGGATTGATTCTCTCATTTCGTGGTGTCTGGGGCGATTATTGAAGGAGGGCTGTGATTTCTTTTGTCCGCTACGGGGAGGAGAGAACGACGAAGGTTTCACAGAATTCAAGACATTTCATTTGACCAAACACAATACAACAAACAGCCAGTGAAATGCAAATGTTAGCCTATGGCTGTGATGATTTTTAAATAAATGTGGCGGTTCTTATTTCTGGTTATCTTGGTTACTTGCACTTTCAAGATCTCTCTGGGATTTTTTTGCCCTGAGAATCTAAAATGATTTGACACACTCACACCTTAAAGCTGGTAAGCAGCGCGAGGACTCCAGATGGGACGGCTAGGAATCCCTACATGCTGTAGATCTCACATAAGCTACTGACTCTTTTCATGAAGGTGAAGATGGAGCTGGCAGCTATAAATCCTCCTCTCTGCATCTTACAGGAATAACTAGCATCTTTAGCTAATAGCTAATATTCCTCTTCTCCTCTGCATCTTTATAACTTTCTCTTACCACATCATGCAGGTTTTTCAAGATTAGCTCACCTGCGAATCTAAATTCTCCCAAATTCCCTGTCACTACACACACGAAACAAAGTTTGGCTCATGTAATATTCTTGATAACTAGCATCTTTAGCTAATAGCTAATATTCATCTTCTTCTCTGCATTGTTAGCTAATATTCCTCTTCTCCTCTACATCATTGGCTAATATTCTTCTTCTTCTGGGCATCCTTCTCATCAAATTTCTCATGGTTTGCTCACTCACCTGAGAATCTAATTCTTCCCAATTTCCTGCCACCAGTCACACAACACAAAGCTTGGCTCGTCGGTGCAGCTCAAATCAGGCTACCCAGAGCTGAGCAGAGTAGTGGAGAGGCAGTGACCCACATTCACTTCCACCTTATTACAAAAGAGGTGCGTTCTCTATAAAAAAAAACAGCCAGAGTCACCTGTCAACACTTCACAGGGGAAAAACTACCCAAGACACTGGTTTACTGGCATGCGTCTGGGAGGATAATGAAATATTTTTTTCATTTTTGGTGGTGGTGGTAGTGGAGGTGGAGGTGGAGGTGGTGAGGTGGAGGTGGAGGTGGAGGTGGTGAGGTGGTGGGGTGGCGGCTGGGGAGACCTGTACCCACTGGTGTAGTGGTCTGGCCACACTGGGGGCAGTAGTGGGCCTCCTGGCGGGGCAATAGCGGCCTCTTGGCGGGGCAGTTGCTGGCGCCTCTCCATCCGCCAGGGTGGGATGGATGCTGGAGGAATTCCTCCCATATCAGGTGGCTGGTCCCATCGGCCTTTGGTCCACCTGCCAGACTTTCCTCTCTCTCTCTCTCTCTCTCTCTCCACCCATCCATCCATCTATCCATCCATCCATCCACCTCTCTCTACTTCTCTCCTTCCCTCCCCCTCTCTCTTTACCTCTTTTTTTCCTCCTTGCTGCGTTTTGGATGAAGTGACACATGAGGGTTCTGTATCCCATGTCACAAAAGCAGCTCACAAGAGAGTCTAAGAAAGCCTGAGAGAGAGAGAGAGGGAGAGGGAGAGAGAGAGAGGGAGAGAGAAAGAGAGGGAGAGAGAGAGGGGGGTGAAGGAGAGAGAGAGAGGGTGAAGGAGAGAGAGAGGGAGAAAAAGAGCGAGAGGTGAAGGAGAGAGCGAGAGAGCGAGACAGAGGGTGAAGGAGAGAGAGAGAAAGGGAGAAAGAGAGCGAGGGTGAAGGGGAGAGGGAGAGAGAGGAAGGGAGAGAGAGGGGGAGGGATAGAGAGAGAGAGGCTGGGGGGGACACAGGACCGGGGGTTCTGCATGGGTCCGCCGCCCTCCACCACACACACTCACACACACACTCACACACACACACACACACACACACACACTCACACACACACCTGCCCTCCACCACACACACACCCGCTCCCGAAAAGATTAGTCGCTGGGTCTTCAAGTTTCACAGAACCCTCCACCCCCCCATTCCCCCCTCTCGTCTCAACACACACAGACACACACACACACACACACACACACACACCCACGCCACTTCTTATTGGTAGAGCGGTTGATTATTGAAGCATTAAAACCATATCAAAGGGATCTCGAGCCCCTGCATGCACCCTCCAAAGTCCTGTTGGGGGAATGATTATTTGAAATAACTGATTGCACGAATGAGAGGTTCTCAAACAATACGGTAAGTTTGAGTTTCTGACGGCGAGCTTTTGCTCTGTCTTGAGACTTTGCTTAATGGGCTGATGGCTTGTGCTGAATGTATGCATCTGTAGAATGAAGTCGCTTTTCTCCACAGTAGTGTGAGGACTTTACATTTCTGTATAGCTGTGATGTGTATCTGCATTGTTTACATTTTTAAAGACAAGTGTGGTATATCTATGGGAGGCCGTAGGGGACAGAATAGCTCTAACAGAATGAGACAGGTGTACGATATCAACATAAACTGATAAAACTTGTTTTAGACAGTTTTCAGCTAATGTTATTTTTATTTGAATTGTTCTATTTATTTACAGGCTAGAGTTTATAACATGTTACACCCAGATAATAAATAACTTTAGCATATAAATGCTAAAATTACAATGCTGTAATTGGTGCTGTGACTTCAACATACTTGCTAAAAACATATTGAGAGTATTTGCCAATAGATTTTCTACATTTTCTCAAGATGCTGGGTGGCATACTTTTCAAAAAGAAATTAACCAAAGTTTGTGTTTTATGTTTAGAAAAACATAGCCGCTAATTTTTTCATTTTTTGCATTTGCGGTCAGTATTTTTCTTTGTAAACTGCTATAAATCATTGTGTGATGAAGATGAATATAATAAAGCATCCATCCACATGTAATCCATCTCTATTCACAGATAACACAATGAAAGTCTCCTCAGTCCTACCGGCCCCTGTGTCCCTGGTGGTGCTGGTGGTCATGGTGACTCTGATCTCCGCTAAAACAACCGCGCGGCCCAAATACCCCTACACAAAGAAGCCGCTGCGAGAACTGCCCCAGACCACCATGGGATGGCACACCAGCCCCGTGAAAGTGGGCCTGCCCACGGAGCACCCTGTAGTGCCGCAGCCCACGACGGAGACCACCACCGTGCCCAGTGATCTGGCCTCAGACTATGGCATGGGCGGAACAGCGGCCACCGGTGGTGGACAGGAGAACTACACCCTGGATTATAACGAGTGCTACTTCAATTTCTGTGAATGCTGCCCTCCAGAGAAGGGGCCTAGGGGGCCGAAGGGGGACAGGGGACTGCCAGGCAAGGACAGCTCATTCTGAAATATCTTCAGTTCCTTTTTCTTCAATTTTTCCTTTCTTTTACATTAACCTTCATGTCATCATTTCTTTTCTCTTTCAACTCACCTTGTGGTTTGGATGAATTGTCTGCCCCAGGTCCTGCAGGTGCAAAAGGTGAAGCAGGCCTGAGGGGACTACCTGGGCTCTCAGGTATACCTGGAGCCATGGGACTCAGGGGAGACAGAGGTAGATCACTGAAAGCTCAACAGATGCTGACTAAAAGAATGAATAGTTTTGTCATCATGACCCAACCTCACTGCTTATGTCTCATCTGGTCTTGGTGTGGGCAGGAGAGAAGGGCGACCCAGGAAGCAGTGGAGCTGCAGGATCTCATGGGATGCCAGGGAAGCAAGGAGACAGAGGTAGGACCCCTCAGCAGCCGATGATGACCAAGTCATGGTTCCTTAGCAGACCACACAGGTCACAGTTAAGTTATGGTTCCTTAGTAGACCACGTAGGTCACAGTTAAGTTATGGTTCCTTAGTGGCTACATAGGTCACAGTAAAGGTATGATTCCTTAGTAGACCACATAGAGAAAGTTATGGTTCATTAGTAGACCACATAGATCACAGTGAAGTCATGGTTCCTTAGCAGGTTAGTCTGTGACTGTGTGTGTCCATTCACAGGTGAGGTGGGCCCCAAAGGTGACCGAGGGGAGTTTGGCGCTCCGGGGCTGAAGGGGGACAGGGGGGAGAGGGGCCCCCCAGGAGAGAACGCCACCAAGGGGGAGCCGGGTGACACCGGGAAAGCCGGACCCCCCGGCCCTGTGGGTGTCTCCGGGGTCAAAGGTGACAAGGGGGACAAGGGCGAGTGTGGGGGTCACGGGGAGAGGGCTCAGAAGGGCGACCGGGGCGACCCTGGCCAGCCGGGCATACGAGGCGAGGCCGGCACCCCTGGACTCAACGGCATGCACGGCACCCCGGGGCTGACCGGCGAGAGAGGGGAGACCGGCAAGCCCGGCCCGCCGGGGGACGTGGGGCCCATGGGGCCCCCGGGGGGGATGGGACTGCGCGGCCTACGGGGGCTGAAGGGGGATCGTGGCCCTCAGGGCAAACGTGGCGACCGGGGCCCCCGCGGCATGAAGGGGGTCAACGGCAAGAACGAGGAGCGTCTGCGCTCGGGGTTCAGCGTGGGCCTGTACCCCAGCAAGTCCTTCCCGCCGTCCGGCTTCCCCGTGCGCTTCGACAAGGTCTTCTACAACGGCGAGGGCCACTACGACCTGGCCACCAGCAAGTTCAACTGCACGCACCCCGGCGTCTACGTCTTCGCCTACCACCTGACCGTGCGCAACAGGCCGCTGCGGGCGGCGCTGGTGGTGAACGGCGCCCGGCGCCTGCGGTCGCGGGACACCCTCTACGGGCAGGACATCGACCAGGCGTCCAACATGGTGCTGCTGCGGCTGGCCCAGGGGGACCAGGTGTGGCTGGAGACCCTGAGGGACTGGAACGGGGCCTACTCCAGCAGCGAGGACGACAGCACCTTCACCGGCTTCCTGCTCTTCCCCGACACCACCTGAGAGCGCCTACATCACTTCCTGCTCTTCCCCGACACCACCTGAGAGCGCCTACATCACTTCCTGCTCTTCCCCGACATCAACTGACAGCCCCTACATCACTTCCTGCTCTTCCCCGACACCACCTGAGAGCGCCTACATCACTTCCTGCTCTTCCCCGACACCAACTGAGAGCCCCAACAGCGCTCGGACTCTTAGCGTCGAACTGAGAAATCCCAATCCATTCCACCCCATCCTGTCCTCTTGGATTTCGAAAACAAGGCCACTTAAGATCCTGAATTTTATGATATAGAGTGCTCTTTTAGATTACAATACGATTTCTAAACAAAATCACACACACACAAAAGAGCCACCTACATTTAACGTGTGTCTGAACGTTCCCCTTCAAACTTTATTGAGTACAAGAAGAAACAGTTGTAGTTGGCAGGCATCCTTTATTCAGTAGCCTGTGTTGTTCAGAGTATCCTGTATACTATGGATTTCTGTGTGTAATGATAATCATGCATTGAGTCTCTTGCCTGTGATGTTATAGCAATGTGATGCCTCATTAAGTTAAAGAAGAAAGTGATGTATGACAGACTAGACCTGTAGAGTTTCCCTTGTGTTTTCATCCACAAAAATAACATACACCCTCATAAAAGTCAAACCTTTGTGAAAACAAACAGTATTTCTGTACTATGGACACAAAAGCCTTCACTTCTGTTCACTTTTGAAATAAAAAGCAGTGAATATGACAGTCCAGACTCTTGCCTCACAAGCAGCTAGTAAGGACGCAACGGAATCTGGATGTTCAGTTGTGGCGCAATAATGTGCCGATAATTCTTTTTCCGGGTCCAACTGATCCATGAGCCGGTTGTTACTCCATTGATAGTAAAATAAACTATTTGTTTATGCTATTCAGAGTAGCCTATAAGGAAATTGTCATTCTACTACTCTTACAGCTTGGATACCAGACTCTCTGACTTTGCAGAGTCTGGTCTAGATCCATTGGCAAACATTTATTTCCTGGTTGGTGGACGCTTGTCTGAATTTTAAATCATTCCAGTTCCTTTAAACCAATCACTAACGTTTGGTAATGACGTATGTTATCCGGGGGGACACAATGATAACGATAGGCTGCCAACTTAAACATAATCGCTCTCAGGAATGCCCTCTGTTCGCCAGGAAGCCGAAGTAAACGAGGGCGGATCACAAGCTATTCCAGAGTACGGTAGGGAAAAGAAATTGAGTGAAGTACGCAGACAGGCGGAGCCAGGCTACTACTCTTAGGGCACTTGCTAATAAAATCCTATTTTTCCCAGAGGCCTGGACGTCACCCTTGATCAAATCATCTGGCTGCACAGCTGCACTAATTACTCTCTCATCTAACACTGTTGGATGGAAGAGCTGTTGGACCCGCAACATCGGACGAACCTGTTCCTAACCTGCATTCAGCTCCACACTAAACAAACAAACTAACAGACAAATTCTATTAGCAAACTGGCCATTTGTGCTAATCCATTGCCAGGTATGAGTGACCAATCATTTTAGTATCCCTATATATATATATGAAACTCTGTATTCCCTTTTGATTCCCACATTCCTCAACAGTTTAAACATTTAGTGACCGTTTCCATCCATAAATATTCACTCATAACTTGATGTTTAAAATGTGTGATCTCACACTCACACTCACACTCACACACGATGAAAACATGAATCTGCGTTCTAATAAAAGCTGCTTTTGATAAAAAGAATCTGCTAAATGACTCAGTGAATCTGTAACATGATATAGCCTAATGTCCTCCATGATATAGCCTAATGTCCTCCATGATACAGCCTAATGTCCTCCATGTTTAGCGGCTTCATGGGATGTCCACCTGCTCCTTGGCGCTCCACCTCACTCTGTCCAGCCTGGGCACTGCCACCCTGCAGCTGTACTGGGCACTGTCCGTGGCGCTCACGTCTGGGATGGTGAAGGTGGCGTACGACGTGGCCGGGCCTAGTGGCATGTCGTCCTTCTGGAAGTAGTAGTGGATCGGAATGACCCGCGTTCTCTCTGGTGTTTACCTCCGTTACACAGGTCAGCTTCAAGTCCCTTTCCTTCGGCCTTACTTGAATTAGGCTCGCAACCAGCCGTGGTTTGGTTAGTATTTCTGTGGCAATAGACAGAAGACGGTTTAATGAAGTCAGAACAGGTGCTCATGCCCTTGAGTAGCTCCCACTCTCTCCACAGTGGTCAAAAAGGTATAGTAGGCTTGACCTTGGTCACTCAAAACATATAAACTAGGGATTCTTTCATCAGGTTCTGTCTTCTAAACTTGCTTTTGGCACATCTGATTGCTAACGGCTCCAAAACAACGGGCCAGCCACCACAGCGAAGGACCAATAAAAGCAATAAATAAATCAACTAGATGTACCGCAAAGCGGTGCAAAATAACAACACATTGCACATTCTTTTCCACAAAAATGAATAATGTTTTGTCTAATTTGTCCTCCACCACCTCTATCCCCTGCTCTTGCAACTTTTGTAAATGAGTATGTGCATAGTGTGTGTTTGTTTTTGTGTACGTGTGTGCCTGTGTGTGTGTGTGTGTGTTTTCTATTTTTTACTAGGTGGTGCTACACCTTAAATGAGTGGATATGGGAATGTTTTGACAAGGCCCCCTGGAGACCAACATACCAAAACAATTTGGTCATCCTTAGGCCCTACAG
>NC_085006.1:30886379-30913879 GCF_963854185.1 Sardina pilchardus
TTCCTAATAATTAAGCACAAACAGACTGCACCTCAAAATAATAATAATAATAATAAAAATAATAATGCGCACACACAAACAAGTCTGCACTTCAAAATCAAAAGCAACATTATTAATACTTCTAGTTTAGGCTAAGACATGTGAGGCTGTCACTGATGCTTACCGAGGACAGTCACGGACACAGCAGTGGACTCTGCAGAGTGGTACAAGCCCCGCGTTTCCACGAGGCTCTGCAGGAGTACTCGCCTCCATCCCTAACGTGAGGCCGTGGAGAGTCAGCGTCCGGTGCCTCTGTCTCCAAATCTCTCTGCCGTTCCGGTAAAAAATGACTTCTTCAGGTCGACGTTCTCCACGAATGAAACACGTAAGGGACATCGTTTCCTCCATGATCATTGGTTTGCTGGGTGCTTCCAGGATAACCCACCCACCTAGTTATTATGATAATAACAATTAGGCAATAGCCTAGTAGCGTCATTTTAAAACGAATACACATTAGTAGGCTATAGCCTAATATTAAATTCAAATACACTAATTATAGTGTGTAAGCAATAATTTGCAATACACGACTATGGAACGCAACTTTACCGTCAATGTCCACGCGTACTGGGGCGCTGAGCTCCGTCTCTAGGATCCCCATCGGGTTCAACACCGTCTCCCTGGCAGCCTTACAGCTGTAGTTACCACTCTGAAGTACTCGGGCTTTCCAAATCGGATACAACTGGCCCGAAGTCAGTGGTTTGCCGTTAAAGAACCAGTCGAACGTCCAAAGTGGTGATGGGTCCTCTGACACGTCACAGGTCAGCAGTAGCGATCCGCCGGACAGTTGGTGAGCATCACCTTCGGCCACCGATGCCACCGCTGTCCTGAGTAGGCCTACTAGTTGACCAAAGGGAGGGTATTAGAATATAGGCAAGTCGACATGGTATCGTCTTAGTTTTGATAATAACGTCTATGTGACTGACGAATGAAATGGGATTTTAATTAACTCGATTTTCATTATTATTGAGCAATAGGTTAACGTTACAAGGCGCGCTTGTGAGAATTCAAAACTTACTTTGCGCCTTGGTCCATCTCTGCAACACCGAAACAACTAGAGAAAATACCAATACATTAATTGTGAAATCAGTGAAACATTTGTGACCAGCGTTAATTCAACAGGTTGTCCCCAGTTTGTTACTTACCTATCAAACTGAAAAATAAACGCATCCTGGCACGCTGGTAAGACCAAATGATATTCGCCAGGGGCACTGCACTTCAACTACGCTTAAATATGCCTCGAAAGAAACTTCAGAGATAGAGAGAGCAGTTCCTCTTTCCACAATTTGCACGTAAGAGCACATGCCTTTTCCGGTGCGGTACAGGACAGGCATTCTCTGTAAACGGGGAATTCACAAGACATTTGTGGAAAATGAAACTCAAAACATTCCCGTAACACTTTTGACATTTTGACGAATGAATTGGGTGTAACCAATTATGTTAGCCTAGCGTAATACAGGAGCAAAACAGTAAACCCAGAGATTTTCACTTGTTTTTTTAATTCATCTCAATGTAATTCATAAATACAACTATTGGCCACTATAGACATCCTGTGCTTATACACAGATGGCCCGCTGCTATTTAAATACTTCAAAGACAAACCACACGATGTCATCAATGGGACATGCCATATTGATCGCCGTCTGCCATGAATTACAATGTTAAGGGACACGACTGTGATCTGACCCACACCCAAGCACACAGCTTACTTACACAATGATTGAATAAAAATAAACACCAACGTTACTATTAATAGTAAGACAGTTTATACAGATCTTTAAATCAGGAGTTATCTGGTTAAAAAAAGAGTCCATTAGAAATGTTCAACCCACACTTTAAAATGTCATAATGAAACATCATTGCTGGGAGAGAGAAAAAAAAAATGAAATCCAGAAAAGAAATGCAGGAGTAACCAAGATGTGCTTAAATATGTGATACATTAAGTCATTACTATAAATAAATAAACATAGTAACAACAACAGTCTAAAATATAAAACCATACATAACTAATATCAAAGACCTTTCAGTGACACTTTACGCAAACCTGCCGTCAAATGAGTGACATGATCCTTTAATGTCTTAAACAGGTCATGACAGATACCTACTATCAGGCATCATGATAGTCAGAGGTCAGTGAACAACTCTCTTCACTCTGAATAACAGATTCCAAAACAGCGCGTCACATTCTATTAAACTGCCACTGTGTGAAAGACTCTGTGATCGTCAGGGTAACATGACGCCTGACGCGGTCCCACCTGACAGTGACCATGAAGGCAGTGAGTAAAGGTATCGGTCATGGCATGTTTGAGAGGGTTATATCAGCCTTGTGCAAAATGCAGAGTAAAGTGTTACCAACGTCTCCCAGAGCCAGAGTCTACGGGCAGTTAGCTTTCCTTTCATGTCATGCCTCAGGGCCTTACGAACACATCGCTCGGATCGCATCGCCCGGGTCGTAATCGTGCTGAAGGTCGCCAGGCCAGCTCAAGCTGACCGCGCGGTCACTGGCCAATCCTGTTGCTGTGTATCATGATTATTATTATTATTATTATCATTAGGATTTAAACAAGGAAAAGCTGAGTGCTCTTTGTAGAGATCGGTACATTCCAATATGCAGGGTGCTCTTGAAGTCAAAAATATCTCTGAACTGAAAAAGTGGCTACTAGGCCTACTTTAGGCAACTCCCACATTGAGCCAAGATATTATTAGGATTTGTTTGGACTATTTTTTTCTCAGGTTAATTTGAAAACTAGCTAGTGGCCACACATGGCTGTCCACAGAAAGCTCTATCAGGTGATTGTGAGGGGCGTGGAGGCTTTATGCCTGCGGCACCTCTCTCTCTCTCTCTCACTCACTACGGGTTACTTCATCTAGTTCAAGCTCAGGAGGGGACCTTCGCAGGCAGGGTACAATTCATCCGAGTCCAACCCCAGGCATATAAAACAAAATGCAGCCATGCTTATGGGGGGGGGGGGCACATCTGGGGTCAACAGGTTTGGTTTTGTTTTTCTGATTAAATAGCGTCACTAAGACTTTTTCTTCCTTCATCTAGCCTTCACTCGGGGAGGAGGATATGGGGTTTGGCCCTTCATCTAGCTTTCACTTGGGGAGGAGGGATATGGGGTTTGGCCCTTCATCTAGCTTTCACTTGGGGAGGAGGGATATGGGGTTTGGCCACTTCACGGAAGCACTATTTGGACTCCTAGGCTGCACACTGGAACAGCACTACAACGATGCACGGGGTTCACACACATACACACACGTGTGCCACACTACGGGTTTAAGTCAGAGGGATTTGGCACGGTCTTCCTGCTAAGACTGAAATGAAGCTATGTCCTGTGGAGGTAGAGAAGCCCTGCCTTACCCAACTGCCCCACCATGGAGGCAGTAGAACCAGTCTCTCTGTGAGTGTGTTGCTCTGGGGAACTCTTAACTAAATCACACCGACATGAACACCTGAGACAGGTCTGGTCTGCTGGGCTAGCCTAGCCTAGCATAGGAGCCTAGCCTAGCATAAGAGCCCTCTCTAAAGGAGCTCTTGCCTACGCCGCCATTACCCCTGAATAGGCATGATTAACTTTGTCCCAATGCTGGATGAATCTTCATTATGAAAGTCAGGGTCCTTGGTGTGTGTTTATATGTATGTCTAGGAGTTAGTGTTTTTTGCAGGCGGCAAAAGGAGTGTGTGTGTGCAGTGTGTGTGTGTGTGTGTAGAAGCATGTGCATGTCTTTTCTATGAGAGCGGAGCACCATCTCCATCTTCAGTACCCCTGTGGCAAGCACACCCAGGAAAACACGCATGGGGGTGGGGGTTGGGAGGTGAGTGGCTAACAGGCTGAGCCACACTCAGAGTGTCCCCCAGGAGGTGCCCTGTGGCGGGGGAGAGGTCTCTGAGCCTGGGGGGGGGCTGGTGTGGAGGGCTGGAGCGTTAGCTGGAGCTAGCGTTAGCGCCCGCGGCTAAGCTATCTAGCGAACAGCTGTGGCGTGAGCGGCGGGGGCAGCTTGTCGTTCTCCACGTTGTCCGAGTCGATGGCGGTCGCCGGGTCGGCCGGTGCCTCCGGTGCCGCCGCCCCTGTTGCCGTGGCAATGCCGCCGCCGCCGCTGTCGAGCGGGAACTTGTCGAGCACGTCCTGGACGCTGGTCTCCACGCCGTCGCACCACTCGATCAGGTCCCGCTCCAGGCGCCGCGCTCCGTCCAGAACCTGCTCCTGCCGCGTGTCCAGCCCGCTCAGCAGGTCCAGGCTCTGGTGGTGCGCCGGAGCCGGGCCGCTGCTGGCCCGCGGGCTGAGGGGCTTCTGGGGCGAGGCCCCGCCGCTCATGTACAGCTCGAACTCCTCCTGGCTCAGGTTCAGCGACTGGCCGTCCAGCTTCTCTATGAAGGCCACCGCACAGCACTGCAAGGAGGAACACACACACACACACACACACACACACACACACACACACACACACACACACACACACACACACACACACACACACACACACACACACAGCATTAGTCATCTATCTCGACTTTTGAGGTTATCTCGATCACTGACTTTTCAGTTTACAAAACGCTTTTGCACACCTCTTTTGTGGGGAGGGGGACAGGTGCTTCAGAATAGGTTACCCAGTTAAACTTGTAAAAGAGAATCCCGCACACTGTCCATTACGCATGCATACATTTACTTAGAATTCACAACGTTTCGGTCATAGACCTTCCTCAGGTGAATTTACCTTTATCTCGATCACTGACAACATTTTCAGGACGTGCAACCGCTTGGTTTGCAAACATTCACAACAGCACAAAGGATGTTGAGAAAAAACTAGCTAGCATACCGGAGATTAGTCATCTATTATTTGTGTAAGAAAGATGATCTCTCCATCATGAGACACACTTTCAGGAAATGCAACCACGGTCAGCCTGGTCACAAGGTCAACAGCCAAAACGTGTGATTGGCAAACATCCACAACAGCACAGGAAACACTGATAACTAGCTAGACTGTTCACAAATGTACTTTACGTGGAATTTTAGGTATTTTACTTTTTAGAAGCAGTTTTTCAAATGTTGCCCGGTTAGGAGCATGTATTATAAAACTCAATATAACCCAGGTGACTAACAAAAGAAGTGTGTATCTATCCGTGGGTGTGTGTGTGTGTGCCAGGTTGGTGAAGTAGTATTCATCCTCCCCGGTCATGATTCTGCTGGGGTTGTTGGAGTGTGTGTGTGTGTGTGTGTACCAGGTTGGTGAAGTAGTATCCGTCCTCCCCGGTCATGATCCTGCTGGGATTGCAGAAGCGCGTGATGTACTGGATGTTGGAGTGTGTGAGTGTGAGTGTGTGTGTGTGTGTGTGTGTGTGTGTGTGTGTACCAGGTTGGTGAAGTAGTATCCGTCCTCCCCGGTCATGATCCTGCTGGGGTTGCGGAAGCGCGTGATGTACTGGATGTTGGAGTGTGTGTGTGTGTGTGTGTGTGTGTGTGTGTGTGTGTGCGCACGTGTGTGTGTGTGTGTGTGTACCAGGTTGGTGAAGTAGTATCCGTCCTCCCCGGTCATGATCCTGCTGGGGTTGCAGAAGCGCGTGATGTACTGGATGTTGGAGTGTGTGTGTGTGTGTGTGCGCGCGTGTGTGTGTGTGTGTGTGTGTGTGTGTGTGTGTGTGTACCAGGTTGGTGAAGTAGTATCCATCCTCCCCGGTCATGATCCTGCTGGGGTTGCAGAAGCGCGTGATGTACTGGATGTTGGAGTGTGTGTGTGTGTGTGTGTGTGTGTGTGTGTGTGTGTACCAGGTTGGTGAAGTAGTATCCGTCCTCCCCGGTCATGATCCTGCTGGGGTTGCAGAAGCGCGTGATGTACTGGATGTTGGAGTGCAGGCGAGGCGGGTTGGCCTTCAGCACGATGTAGATGAGCGTGGGCAGGAAGTCGTCGGCCGACGCCGCCTCGTTCTTGGTGATCTTGATGGCGTTGAAGATGTGCTTGCTGCACGTCGTCACGCACGTCAGTTTCTCCCGCGGCACGCGCTTTGAGTCCACCTCGATGATGGCTGAGTGGGACAAGAGCACAAGCAGCAGCTTTAAGGGACACAGTTAAGGCCTTCACCCTGGGAACGGTCACACGATTAAAACGCAAACACAACCTCACATTGTGTCAACCACATTTGCACACAGACCCTGAAACTCTGTTTTTGGAACAGGTTTGATTCTCAGCGTTTTATGCATCTACAGTATAGACTGACAATAGATTTGGTTTCCTGCTGCAGCCTTCCGTGTTTTACAGAAGAATTATGAAGTTTAAGGTGCGGTCGGGGATTGCACAGGAAGTCGTGTTTGTTTGTGTTCATGTTTACATTTACAAGTTACAGTTAAGCCCAAAATTATTAGCCCCCCTTATGAATTCAGACATAATCCTTTGTTTATACATGAAAATTACCATTTCCAAAAATGTGCCTAGTTTATATGATTGCAGAAGCGCAAAGACAGTATGCCCACAAAGTTTGATGATCATTGTTTACTCATGCTCTGATTTGTGACAAGAAAAGCAAAAATTGACATGTTCAAAATTATTAGCCCCCAGACCATTAATAGTCAATAGTGTAGCCTTTCTTTGCTTCAACTGACAACAACTTCTTTGAATAGTCTTTTACTAGGTTGGCACATATCTCCTAAGCACTCTTTAGCTCCAGCTCCTTCAAACTGCATGGTTTTCTTGTATGGACTCTTGCTTTAAGCACGTGCCACAGATTCTCAATGGGGTTGAGGTCTGGTCTCTGTGTAGGCTATTCCAGCACCTTGATTAGGGTATTCTTTAGGGCGTTTTAGACCACTCTTCACTATGCTTTGGGTTATTATCATGCTGAAGGACCTGGTGGTGACCTAAGCCTAGACTAAGAGCAGGCGTCTTGATGTTATCCCTCAAAAGGTCAACATAATCTTTCTTTTTCATGATCCCATGCACCCAAACAAGGCTCCCTGTGCCTGAGACAGCAAAACAGTCTCATTACATGATGCTCCTGCCACCATGCTTCACTGTGGGAACTGTATTTTTATGGTTGT
Source organism: Sardina pilchardus (assembly GCF_963854185.1). NCBI lineage: Eukaryota > Metazoa > Chordata > Actinopteri > Clupeiformes > Clupeidae > Sardina > Sardina pilchardus. The sequence goes on from NC_085006.1 coordinate 30,893,447, forward strand.
AGGCCTTCCCTTTTTTTGCCAAACATAGGCAACATCCATGTGCCCAAACAGCTCCAGTTTAATGTCATCAGACCAAAGGACAGTTTTCCAAAACTCATTTTTAGCTTTTAAATGTGCATGGGCAAAGTTCAGTCTGACTTTGAAGCGCCCCTTTTGGAGTAAGGGGTTTTTCTCAGCCGATGACCTTGGAGGCCTCCACAATAAAAATCCCTCGCTACTGTCTTCCTCAAGACTTTAACCCCAGAGGTCTCAAGGTCAGCAACTATCATTTTGGCGGATATGCAGGGTTGCTTGCTAACATCCCTGATGATTTTTCTCTCTAGATTGAGATATTTAGCATTTTCATCCACACTTAGGTTTGTTATGCACAAACTTGGAACTCTTTGTACTTTGTAATGATGCCTTGCACGGCTGTTCTACAGACTGTGAAGCATCTAGAAATTTCAGTATAGCCTTTCTCCATATTATAGGCCTCAATGATGTTCTTTCTGAGGTCCAGACAGATTTCCTTTATCTTCAGTATGCCTGTAAAGGCAGTCCCCTCTCAGACAGGTGTTCAAGTGCCTGTAGGCCTGTTCCTTGAAGTCTTTAGGGAAACAATCAATGCTGGTTGGGTGTTCAGGTGTTGTCTGGACATTAACTAACTGCAAAGGTGTGGCTTGAAAGGTGACAGGTTGGTCGTGTGCGTTTAAAAGCAAAAAAATCACATGGGGGCTATTCATTTTGAACACTCCACAATTTGAGATTAAGCATTCCTAATAATATATCAACACTCCAAAATGCACCAGATTCTACATAATACCACTGGCGAATGTTTGATTTTTAAAATTTGATCAGGGATGAAAAATTTAGGGAGAATTTTAGAGTAATGTTCCAAAATTTCAGGGGGGCTAATAATTTTGGGCTTAACTGTAACTCAGAGTAAATGGTAAACCTCCTACAACAAGAGCCCCATGACATTGTTTTGTTTGGAGAATGAAGCCATAGAGCTCCTCTATCAGAGGGGTATTCCACAAAGCCGGTTTTATCACAAAACCGGGTAAGTTAACCCAGGGTTTGCGGTAACTCTAGATTTTCCGTTCCAAAATGAACACGGTGTGTTAGTTACTATAGGAACATATGCTCTGAACCTAACCTGGTCGGAGCAGGATTTGCACAGGTTAAGTTTGAAAGATAACCCGGTTTTGCTCAGGGTAGCCTATTTAAACCCGCGTTTCCGCAGCTTTCTCGTGTTCGCAATGGCATGCCGAGAGGCCTATTGACATCAGAGCGCAAATAATTAGTGCAATTCACCGAGAGAGATTGATGAAACCACGGCTCGTCATTTTGATGAATTTTGGCTGAAGCGATATCGTTTTTCACGTTAAACTTTAATATATTTAAATAGCCTTCTCCAGCCATACGTTACCAATCGTGAACCTGCCTCAGCTCACTGCAAACTATTTGCATAGCTCTCCATTTATTCGCGAAGTATATATTTTTTCTGTACAGTATTTGAGATGCTGAGCATAGGGAAAGCTACGGTCTGCCAATCAGTGCGTATAAAGTCTGTCTTGCGCTGGAGAGGTTAGTGCGCGACTTCATCCTCTTTCCTGGCCACAACTGACGAGGGTCATTAAAATGGAGTTACACCAACTCGTCTCACAGGTCACTAATGCTTTAAGTGTCCCCAAGTGGCACAGAAATTATCCTTGCTGTTGACTTTTCATATGGGTATCACGATGATACCATTCGGTTACAATATTATGTCATTGGGTGCATTGATGGCACAAGTGCCCCAGCCATATATGAGGCCGATTATGTGAACAGGAAAGGATATCACAGTATAAATGTTTAGGTAGGTATACGCAGCCTATATTGGCCATTTCCAATATCTTCAAGATATTGTCGATTTTATCATTAGATGATATGATGCACATGATTAGCCTATACTTATGTGGAGGCAAAATTGCCTGGTTCGGTCTACGATGCCAGGATGTAATTTGAGCTATACATTTCAACAGACTGCGTTGCATTATGAACATATCATAGACCTTATATAATTGATGTGTTTGTGCAAGATAGCTCAAAGTTTGTATTTGGTCGCAGCGCAATTCGATGGGTAGCTCCTTGGGGATCGAGGGTAGGCCTATCCATGCCTCCCGACGCTCATCACCCTGTATCCTGATCCCGCTCCTGGACCACATGCAACATTTAACCTGGCACACAACAGAACCCGCGATTGAAAACACATTTGGGATATTGAAGTCCAAATTGCAATGCCTACGGAGTGTGTCCGAACGGGCTTGCGTAATTGTTGCATGCGCCGTCCTACACAATATAGCCATTCCGCGCAAAGAGATGTAGAAATGTATGTGGAAAAATCATATAATTACTACCATGAATCGTAATATTTTATCTTTACTTGATCAGATGATCGCTTGGGCCCATCGGAGTAGCCTACATCTTTATAAAATAACAGGTTATGTGGTAGGAATGCTAAGAAAACTTAACTGAGATATGAATAGATTCATAGTTCAAATATTTAGGAACGTGCTTTTGTATGCATTCACGCAGTCAGCGATCCGCTACTAGGGTTTCTCTGAATGGCAGTTGCTTTGGTGTTACTTTTTAAAACTTTTTCTAATTTATTACAGCCTGCGTTCGAGTTCTGAGAAACATGCGGCCCGTTTCTCGCCTAGAAATCTAGACGCCCCTAGCGGCAGCTAGCCTGTTTCGCCCTTTTGATCAGGATTTCCATGCTCCATACATCACGTCTTTATAGGTTTGGCGTGTACGCGCACATCCCAGTGTTAACCAACCCCGTGTTGATTAAACTAATTCATAACCGGCGCGGTGGAACCGACAACTCTGTTTTAGTCGGCTCAGGGTCAATCAACCTAGAGTTCAGCGTTAACTCTGTGTTTGTTAAACCTCCGTTCGTGGGACACCCCTCTGGAGGTTTACCACTTACTCCGAGTTAACTTACCCAGGTTTATCACTGAACCACATACTGTACTTAAACCCCCCAAGCTGCCCCCACTTACTCCGAGTTAACTTACCCAGGTTTATCACTAAACCACATACTGTACTTAAACCCCCCAGGCTGCCCCCACTTTGTTTGTCAGTGTTCTGTATACAGTCTGTGGGGAAAATATCGGAGGGTAATTGTCTCATCATAATGCGGAACTCTCAGTTCACTGAACATTCTAATCACATATTTGTGACCGTACCCCTCAACAGGTTAACTTACCCAGGTTTATCACTAAACCACATACTTAAACCCCCCAGGCTGCCCCCACTTTGTTTGTTTCCAGTGTTCGGAGCCTGGGCTGCCTACAGAACGTGCCAAAAAATGTTATGGGCTTGAAATCTCGTAAAATCCCTGAGTGCACCTTTGAAGCTGACTAATGTTTAAGTGTTGCCGTTAAGTAAGAGATTTAAAGTCTTTAATCCATACAGACAAGCAATAATATCCACTAAGTGTTTTTGCGTTTTTTAGCAATAAGACCATATGTATAATTGATGCTATGCTTAGCAAGGAACTGATGAGAACATTTAAAATGTTGCTACACTAAAGTAATTCTTGCTCCCAGCCCCGTCCGCTTTATACAGAAGAGCCAACACAGAGGCCTGTTTACCTATCGAACAGCCAACACAGAGGGCTGTTTACCTACAGAAGAGCCAGCACAGAGGCCTGTTTACCTATCGAACAGCCAACACAGAGGGCTGTTTACCTACAGAAGAGCCAACACAGAGGGCTGTTTACCTACAGAAGAGCCAGCACAGAGGCCTGTTTACCTACAGAAGAGCCAGCACAGAGGCCTGTTTACCTATCGAACAGCCAACACAGAGGGCTGTTTACCTACAGAAGAGCCAAGGCAGAGGGCTGTTTACCTACAGAAGAGCCAGCACAGAGGCCTGTTTACCTACAGAAGAGCCAAGGCAGAGGGTCCGAGACTCACCTGTGATGGCTTTCACCACGTTATCAGACACAGCAGGGATCTCCTCATTCACAGGGACGCCCAGCATCTTAATAGTCACCCAGTGTAGCGCCCTGCAACAAGACAGAGTCAAGCACATTGATTTGATTTGGATGAGAGTTTTCAATTCAGCTCCACAGTCCTCAAAGCCTGCTCTGCTCCTGACTGTGTGTGTGTGTGTGTGTGTGTGTGTGTGTGTGTGTGTGTGTGTGTGTGTGTGTGCAGGCGCGTAGGAACGTAATAAGCATTGGGGGGGACAAGAATGCGGTCCGTTGCGCGCGCGTAGCGCGCGCCGAAATTTTTTTATATTCATAAATAAAGGGGGCGAATTATAAGTCACATAAGAGATCAAAAACGCACACAGCTAGTCTTTAGGACAACTTAAACTGACTCCCCCAATGCTTCCCTTTACATGGTTGCATAAACGTTGCTTAAATGAAAATATGTTTCTTCTTCTTGACTTTTCATATGCCATCTAAGTAAATGTTATGTCAGCTGACAGATGGATGCGCGTTTTGGGCACAATGAATGGGTTTGCCCTTAGTTTAAATGGAGCACAGGGAGAGCGCACTGTGGCTATTGTTACAGTACCTGTATGCAGCCAGCTCAACAAAGTAACGTGGTTAGAAGATTCCTGTATGCTGCATTGCCGTGACCATTTCCTTGTGGATTTTTCTCATTGGAATACAGCTAACGAACGCGAAAGCTGAGATTGCCTTGCGCATCAGTGTTGGAACGATACTCAACAAACTGTGAGATAAACATTGTTTTTCGTGTCTGGGAGATCTCGTTGTCGTTTTAGACTGTCGGCTTCTTATGTTTATTGTTTGGACGTATGGACACTGAACTTTGAGGGGGTGTTTGTTTGTGCATTATGAAGCTTTGTGTTAATTAGTATGTGTCGGGCCTTCACCTCAGCGCGTAAGTTGCGCGCTAGGTGGCCACGAACGAACTCATTGCTTAATTTGTGACAAATAGTCTATTCATCTTTCATTTGTGTTTTTTCATTTGTTAGATTATTGCATGTTTGACGTAGTTTGTAAACAGGCATTCTGCCCGTTTATCTTAAGTCAACCGAGGCCTTCGGTTGCTCATATACGCCCGTAACCTTATGTACGTCGTGACAGTGTGTAGATTATAATAAGAGGCAAATTGTTACACATTTCATTTTAAAAGCATATATAATAGGATGAACAAAGTGTATGGACTTGCTAAATCCAGGTAACCAGATAATTAGGCTATGTGCCACGTCAAGCGATAAGCCTACATTTTAAAGCGACAGCCGTAAGACTAACTTATTTAGGCTATCGTAGACTACTGTATTCACCCACAATAGGCTATCCTCTTAACTATTTCGAAAAGAATGAAAGAAGGCCGTAAACTAAATATTTGGACTGAGAGAGTAGCCTACATTAGCTTTCAGACACTCAAGGTGAGGAAGTGCTCCATGCTGCATTATTGAGACGGGCTTCGTTTCGGGAAACATTCTTAAAACACAATGTGAAAGACCTTCGATGCGCACCGAGCTATAGTTATGGGGCCGTAACTCAGGAGGATATAATTGAGCTAAGTAATCAACAACATCTGTACTTTGCAGCGTTTTTCTTTCGGGAGGGGGTCCAACATTGGGGGTGTCCCGACCCCCCCGACCCCCGTGGTTCCTACGCGCCTGTGTGTGTGTCTTTTCTATGAGAGCAGAGCACCATCTCCATCTTCATCTCCTGACCTGACTGGAGTCAGCGTGTCCTCATTACTCCTGATGGGCTCAGTCAGGCGTGTTGAATTACAACGCTGAACGTCTAATCTAATCTCTGTGTGCAATATCCTTAGTCTTACACCGTTAGCATGTTAGCCTAGCTTAGCATAATTCACTGGAAGCGGGTTACACCAGTTAGCATATAGCTTAGCATAATTCTCTGGAAGTGGGTTACAGCAGTTAGCGTATAGCTTAGCATAATTCACTGGAAGTAGGTTACACCAGTTAGCATATAGCTTAGCATAATTCTCTGGAAGTGGGTTACAGCAGTTACCTGATTCTCTTCTGGATGGCCAGGTCTTTTTTCTCGTCGTCCGTGGTCTCGGGACAGAAGACATCTTCGTAGAGCCGGATCATCATATACTTCTCCACCTCGTCCATCACTAACTCTACTTTCTCTGTGGCTCCTACACACACACACACACACACACACACACACACACACACACACACACACACACGAGTGTGATCTAGTGATCTAAAAAGAAGTGTCTCCGAAGTGAATCAGAGTGAATCTGGCTCAGTGAGACGATTTGATTGGATTTGATCCAACTCGTTTGAAAAGAAAGGTGTGTGTGTGAATGCTCACCTTTGTAGTGGACATGCAGCTTATCGGACAGGTTCTGGTAGAAGTCCTGGACACACTCGGACTGATCCTCTGCACTCATGTCCTAGAAAACATAAATATGATATAATACAAAATACAAATATCAAGGAGTCAGGGTCCAGTTACGATGGATGGATTAACATTATCAAAACTAATTTGGGCATTTTGGGGGAGCGATTTGATATTTGTTACCATGGACAACATACAGCAACAGGACAACAACAAATGACGACACTAGGCCTGGACACAGAGGGTCAGTTCTGTCCTTGCTCCAGACTAACAGGTCAGTGTGGGTGGCTCTAGGCCAGAGGGTCAGTTCTGTCCTTGCTCCAGACTAACAGGTCAGTGTGGGTGGCTCTAGGCCAGAGGGTCAGTTCTGTCCTTGCTCCAGACTAACAGGTCAGTGTGGGTGGCTCTAGGCCAGAGTGGCTGGTTGATCTGAAACCAGGTTCAGTTAGTGAGTGAGTAAGTACATCAGGAATAAGTAATTCATCTGTGTAGCACCTTTCATAGTCAAAAGTGCACATCGTTAAAGAAGAAAAATATAAACCATGAAGTGAGCACCTGAGCCACATGCTTTTAAAAAGTACCTTAAACAGTTGGACCAGCTCTGGATCTGATCACGGGTGGAGGTGAACCAACTCTGGAGCAGAACTATTCTACAGGCTACACTGCCACTCTAGAACAGAACAGAACTATTCTACAGGCTACACTGCCACTCTAGAACAGAACTATTCTACAGGCTACACTGCCACTCTAGAACAGAACAGAACAATTCTACAGGCTACACTACCACTCTAGAACAGAACAGAACTATTCTACAGGCTACACCGACCATTTGCGGGGAGGGGGATTCACACAATACAGTAATACACCATGAAAACCACCACAAAAGAAACTGAATGAAGAAGTGTGACTGAAGTTTTCTCTGCTACACGCAACGATGACCCAGATTTAGAGATTAAGCGTTCACTAAACAGCTGCACACTTTGTGGGTATTTTCTGAAAGCTGAATTCAGCGTTTTATAGATTCAGTTCCTGATTAAAAAGTATTTTTTAAGTACTTCCCTAATAACCATCTCTGAATACCCCTAATTTCCACTAACCTACAAATTTATGATGAATATACGGAATTTACTTTGGATATCTAGGCATGTTGTAAACCAAGTTACTTCGGTTCAAAGACCATTTCAACATCAAGATAGTGACGCAACTGCCACATTTCACAATGGTTTGGATGGTCTCGCTGTTGTGGAGTGTGCTGCTCCCATTGCAACAGGATGTCAAACTGCTGAGTATTTTTGTTTGGCTACTAAATCTGTAGAAGACCACAGTGTCCATGGCACAGTCCATCACACACAAACTCCATGGCAAAGAGTTCTACTGGAATTTTGTTTCTCCTGACCGCCAGAGGCGGTGCTTTCAGCACATGGATGTCAATCACATGAACGTGCAGGTCGAGTATTAGTAACAACAAAGTCACCTGTGACGTCGTCAATGTGCGCCGGCACAAAAGAGAGGTCGACCCAGGAAGTGACCTATTGCCAATCTTCTCGTGATCACGAGTGACTGCCAAGCTCTGGCGGTCATCCGAAACTCATAGAACCGCGGTTACATGCAGAACCTTCGTTTTTGTTCCTCGCGCAGCCCAACGGGTCAGGTGCCCGGGTCCTATCAGCCCTTCAGTTCCACTAGCTCTATGTGGGACACAAGTGGGCAGTGTGCCCTCTCCCTTACCCGCTTGTAGGCCATGGTCTCTGCCCTCTCCCTTACCCGCTTGTAGGCCATGGTCTCTGCCCTCTCCCTTACCCGCTTGTAGGCCATGGTCTCTGCCCTCTCCCTTACCCGCTTGTAGGCCATGGTCTCTGCCCTCTCCCTTACCCGCTTGTAGGCCATGGTCTCTGCCCTCTCCCTTACCCGCTTGTAGGCCATGGTCTCTGCCCTCTCCCTTACCCGCTTGTAGGCCATGGTCTCTGCCCTCTCCCTTACCCGCTTGTAGGCCATGGTCTCGGTGAAGGCGCGGCACTGCTTGAAGATCTCGCGGCCGGGCTTGTGCAGGGTCTTGAGGAAGTCGATGAACTCGTGCGTGGCCCGGTCCATCTCCCCACTGACCCTGCTGGTGCTGGGGGACGGAGTGTCTGGGGGCCCGGAGTCTGGACACAGAGGGACAGCAATTAATGATTAATTAACTCATTCATTAACTAATTAACTAACGATGCCCTGATTGGCAGAGTAAAACGTCATTCTGTTCTTGTCCAGAGAGGGACAGCAAAAAGCCCATCTCACAATTAATGCAAGTCAAATGTGAAATGTCATGACTTTTCCCTGACAAACACCTACATTTCCATGGCTTACTATACACTATATTGCCAAACGTATTGGGTCACCTGCCTTGACCCCCCCTAATGACTTGAGTGACATCCCATTCTTAATCCATAGGGTTTAATATGACGTTGGCCCACCATTTCCAGCTATAACAGCTTCAACTCTTCTGGGAAGGCTCTCCATAAGGTTTAGGAGTGTTTATGGGAATAAACTTAATACTTTTGGCAATATAGTGTATAATTAATGGTACAATATACTGACCAGTGATTACAGAGCAGCCACGTGCTATAGTTTTCAAGAGTCTATTACTTTTTTAGATTTTACAGTGGGAGATGAATAAATGAGCATTGAATAAACAAAGTTGGGCTACTCAAGCAAGCAGCAAAGATCATAACCAGATATACAGTACACCAAGTGTGGAAATGTTTATATTAATGTATTTTGCCAAGTGAACTTTAAACTGCTAGGAGAGGATGGATTAAGAGGACTGAGAGGATTTCTATGACTCGGTTTACCTCTTCTAAGCTAAACCTGGGCAAACTTTGACATTTGACATTTTGAAAAAGTGCTGCACTTTTAATTGATCTGTTTGTTGACAGCAATAGTGACAGCTTTGAAATTCCAGAGGAAGTAGGTTTACCCAGTGGCGACATCTTGTGAAATGGACTGATCGCTGATGAGGGAGAAATGTTTTCAGAACGATGCAGTCAGTCAACCCTTGAAACGTTTTAATTTTCTGATAAAATTCCCGAATAAATATATCAAGTGCCAGTAAACAGTGCTACAGTCTTCATTTATAACCTATTTAAAATGTCATAGATGATATGCTGCCAATTTCCTGTGTGAGTACAGAACTCTCTATAGATCAGCTGTGTTCTAATATTTATCTATCTGTAGATGTTATCTGCTCTATAACCTCTGTGGGTGCTACATATTGGTACACTCTTAAAACACATTTATTAGAAACAACACAAACTTTGTTGTCACCCATCTGAGCATAGAGATGTGTTAAAAACGATATGTTATTTTCAACACATTAGTTTTAAGAGTGTAGCAGTTGTAGGGAGGTTCCCCCTTGTCACTGTAAGGCACTTTCAGTACCCACTTTGAGTTGTATTATTGTTGTTGTTGTTGTGTAGTTGTATATCTGGCTGTGTGTACAGAGCGCGTGTTGACATAGGTGTTCTTCTTCACCTCTCTTTAGCGTATAATACTGTAGTTGTTGTTGCTGTTGTTGTCGCTGCTGTTACCTTTCTTTGGCTGCGTTCTGGATGACGGACTGAAGAACTTCTTGACCGTGGTGACCTTGCGGGACTTCTCGTTGGTCTTCTTGTCCTCGAACTTTGCGAAGGAGGAGATGGGACTGGAGGAGTGGGACTGTGGCCCTTGGGGGCCCGGCGGGGCCTGCGGCCCATGGTGGCTACTGGCGTAGGCAGCCTCCTCTTCCTTCTGCAGCCTGAGAACACACACACCAACACACACACACACACCAACAGGACGCACGTCAGGTTGCAGAAACAGACCGTAACACTTTACTTGGACAGCCACAGAAATAGAATCATCAATACCATCATCATTATCAGCATTTTTATAATCAATGTCATTGTTTTAATCATCAATATCATCATTTCAATCAGCAATGACGAATGATATTATCATTTTAATCTTCAATATCATCAATGTCATTGATTTAATCATCACTTTAATCATCAATAATCATCAAGGTCATCGGTTTCTCAATCAATATCAGCATGTTAATCCACAGTCCTCTTGTGTATCTAGTGCACTAGTCCTGCTTTTAAGAACACATTCTTGGTGTGTCAACTGTCTGGCTGTCGTCTTTATCTGTGGAGTCACACCAAAGACCATTTTATGCCGGCATGACAGATAGAATCAGAAAAACTTTATTATCCGAGTCCACCTACAGGGGACTTTTGATGTGTAGAGTAAACAAACCCCCTACTAACCCCCTACTACACAACAGATCCAAAACCTAACCGTAACCATACATTGTTGTTAACAACAGCGTATCAACACACTGCTTATTGACAATACAAGCATCAGTAGACAGTCTATATGACACCGGCTGACAAGGTGTGACCATACCGACCTCAGGTGTGTATATGCAAAAGGCTTACAGGGACTCAAAACTGGACAAACAAGTATGTTGTCCAAAAGGTAGGAGTGTTATGAACTTGGTGTACTTGGTGTGTATTATCCTTGCACTTCTCTTACACTTTATCTCTTGCACTTTCTCTCAGTTTCTATTTTCTTTCAGTCGCTCGCTTTGCTCTGTTAGTTTGAATGAGAAATATGACTCAATAGAAGGGCATATTTAATGGATTCACTTCCCCCGATGCAATGCTACAATTTGATTATTAAATACAAGTTGTAGGCCCACACTACAGGTTGGAGTGGTGAGTGTTGGAGGTGGCACACACACATATGCACACCCACAAACACTTAAACACACACACACATGCACACCCACAAACACTTACACACACACACACAACAAGGTGTAGATCTTATCTCATGTTCTGCTGATGTTAACAGGAAGAGAGGCAAATGTCAGAGGGTATGAATGTCAGAACATCCCAAAATGGATCTCTAAAATAAGGTTAAAAATATGTGGTGTGCAGTGTGTGTGTGTGTGTGTATGTCTGTGTGGGAGAGGCGATGTGTTTGTGAGGAGGGTTTCAGTTCACCTGAAAGAGATCTCTATCTGTTGGTCACACATACACACCCAAGCACAGACCACTAAAAGATGAGTAAGATGTCCATGTACATCTCTCTCTCTCTCTCTCTCTCTCTCTCTCTCTCTCTCTCTCATACAAACACACATCATAGCATGTGCCTGTGTGTATATTGGAGTATTTGTGTGAGTGTGTGTTGCAGTGTGTGTGTGTACCGCTATCGGTTCAAATGCGATAGGTACCAGCATAACCATAACCATAAACACAACCATCACCATATCGTCCCTGCTGCTACTGTACTGCTTAACACTTGACTTGAGCATGAGAGAAAGAGGATACACTGAAGGGTTGGGTGTGGGTGTGATGGTGACGCCTCTTACAGTCATTTCCTGTCTATTAGCCGCACTGTGTATAAGCCGCAGGATAGTGTTTTATGCAAGGTAAAGAAACTAAACCATCATATTAACTGCCCCCCGGCCCCGTGTATTAACCTCATAGCTGAAGACATTTTGCGAAATCAGTGTATAAGATGCGGCTAATACTTGGGAAATTACGGTAGTAAGGCAGCGAGCGTAAAGAGATAAAAAAAATAAACAACTAAATAAAATGTGTCACTGCAACAAAACTCTCTATTTGACAAAGAATACTGCACAGTGCAGCCACAAGTTAGACCTGTGAGGCACTGTAAACTTACTGCAGCTGGATGGTACCCAAAAATACTTAAAGCGACAGAAAGTGGCCTAAAACCCCATTTTAAGTGTCGGGTTGGCAAACAGGGCAAGGGCATTAGAGTCATGCATGCATGGCCTATTTAACTAAGAGAGCCAGACGGTGCCATTTACAGGCATTCTTGATTTTAATATGCTTTCAGCCGGTAGATACACACAGCCCTTCATACCAAAGGCCTGATGAGGCTCTGGCCGATCACTGTTCTTCCTCTCCAGATACTCTGGCCACGGGCAATGATGCACTTTACTTTTACCCCAACCATCGGGGGTAACCAAAAAAGGTGTGGGCGAGCTAAACTGATGACGACAGCCCTACAACTTTCGTTTTTGGTCGTAGTGTTATCCAATTGCGTCAAAGTCCAGAATCAGTCAGAGTCTCTGAACTACCCCCTTCTGACTTCCCCCCCCCCACCCCCCCATCCCTCCTACTGCCCTCACCGTGCTGCCAGGGCCCAGTCGTCCTGGATCTGTTTCTGCCGCGCGTGCTGGTTCTCCTCTCGCCAGCACTTGGAGCAGAGCCCCTGCCAGGCCGCGTTTCCGTAGAAACCGCATCCCTTGTTGCACAGCAACTCGGACTGGTCTACGTGGATCCCGCGCCGCTCCATCTGTCCGCTCATCCCTCTGGTGAGCTGTGGGGTCAGAGGTGAAAGGTCAAGGCCGGCAGCAGACTAAGGGGGGTCACAGAGTGTGAGAAGGGGGACTATAGAGCCTTGATAGCAGTTCAGTGTCAAACCACTGGAAATTCTCACAACATGACAAGGCACCTATCAAGGACTGTTAGGACGATAGTGGCTGCAGTTCTGTTCCAGATTTAGTAATGGTTCTTCTTCAACATGATGCTGAAGAAGAAACATTGCTGACAAAATGACAAATCATGACCGATTTACATATACCTAATTACAACTCGGGAAGGATTAACATGGTCATTTTGAGTTTCAACCCACATAGATAACTAACTGGTCGATATTCAAAGGCCTACCCTACAGCAGAAAAGAAGAGGGTTATGAAGCATTTATGTGGCTTTAGGTCATGTGTCCTAATAACGATGTACTAGAACAGACTGATCTATATAAACTTAATCGACATATTACAGTCTTAAGACTGTTCGGGTACATCTGGTGCAACAGTCTGGATTTCCCTCTTAATTAACTCCAGTAAGCTGCATGCAGGCTAGTGCCATGCCAGCTAAACGGCTAGACCTCCGATGAACCAACACAACTAATGAGGTCATGGCAGCTGTAAAGCGCGATGATAGCCTTCTACTGTCTGTAAACATTTGTACAGGTATTTTACACAGCTACACTCACGTTTTCTCAGACAAAGTAGGCCAATTCACACTGTAAAGAGTAGCCTCGCCCATCATAGGTAAAGTCACGTTTCAGAACAAGATACAACATGATCAGAAACCATGAATAATCGTCAAGTTAAGCAAAACAAACAACGTTACTACAGGTCGTCAATTCTCAGACTTGCTCATTATCGTAAACCTTAACAGGCTGGGTTTAATCTGTTGTTTCACCAGTCTGAGCTTGATACACAGACACCAAGACGACAAGGTATCAGTAGGTTGCCAATGACTTTGTGTTAACCTCACCGAGTCAACTAAAGGTGCGCCGTCGTTAGGTGCCCATGAATGTCAACTTGAATTTCCTCTCTGACTAACTGTTTTAGGAATCTCGGATAAGTTGGAAACTTGAAGAGTGTCAGCGATTCGTATAACTGGTTTAGAATTGACTTGAAGTTATAGACATATTATCTAACGACCGAATGTAACGTAAGGTATAACGTATATAAGTTGGCGCAAGAAATGTAAGAAATGTAACTAGCTAGCCTAGTAGTTTACACTGATCTATAAAGAATTATTCTTTATAGATCAGTGGTAGTTTATCAGCTGACGTTTGCTGTAGCTAATGTTTACGCTAGCCAGCCAAGGTTTATGAAACATTCACACCACTTTTAAGTGGTGTAACACTGGACATTTTGAACATTTTTGTTCTAGCATTCAATACTTACCAAACCACGAAAATAGGCGGACGCTTCGATTCGCTTTTCGCCTAGGAGTTATTGTTTAATTATTAACATAAATTATTCGGCCTACGACAACCCAACCACTGACAGAGTACACAAACATCACTTCCGGGTTACGATCTACTGATGCCATATTTCATAATAAAAGTCGTCCGACTTTGTGTACAGTCATTAATGATAATAAATAGGCGGAAATTGCATACAGTTTCAATCATTTACAATTTACAACTGTTGAACATTTGCGGTTGCACATCGGTTGCACATCGGACCATATTCACTGACACAGGAGATCTTTATTTAAGCCATATGTAGCTGAAATAAAAAATAAACATTTTAAATATCTGATGTAGTAGGCCTACTTATAGGGTAGGCTATGCAGGTGTCCAGCTGTATGGCATTGATGTCTATTCAATTGTGATGAAGAGCAATGCTTCTGGTTCATAGTATTTTATGAAACTGCAAAAAACTATCTACACACAGAGCTTAGCAGTGCTACTGATGGTGAACAGAAGCCTAGGAGAACCTCTACCTTTGGCAAATGTAGGCTACTCTACAGGTTTGTCCAGCAAAGAGGTCATTCACTACCATTTAATGTTCCTAAATCCCGGACACCAATCACAACCGTTAAGTCGGGCTTAACATGATGACATCAAAGCCGTTTTTGAAAAACTCTTGTTTGTTGAGATGTTTTTTTTCCCCCCTTTGGCATCTCCTCCATGATCTCCTCCATTGCTCTGATTGACTTTAGGTCTATCCAATGGCGTCCAGTCATTTTGATCGGTATCCGTTGGTGATGCCCCTTGAAAATGGGAGGTGAATGAATGTCTCCAGACCCAATCTCAATTTCAATTGAGATGAACGTCTGGTGCTAACCAGGCAATATGTGAACAGGACACAGAGAGCACACTTTTCTGCAATCAGTAAAAAGCTGATGTTTTAATGTTTTAACGTGTGTGGTATATTACAAGAAAAGTCCAGAGTGTATACAATGTATATACTTTATTTCGGTTCCTTTTTCTCTGTTTACAGGTGCGTACTATACGGAATGTTGTACTACAGGCTGGGTGGGTGGCACACTGTCCAGGGCTAGAAAGATGAGAAATTCCTTTTTTTTAATAATAAAAAAAGAAAGAAATCTGACTTTAGGAGTAAAATACTTAAGGACAGTTTTACATCAATACAAAGATAAAAACAAAACAAAACAAAAAAAGAGGGAGGTGGAGCAGAGATAAACAATGCCGAAGACAATTAAGAGCAAGTATGCTTGTTAAATCAAATAAGGCAACACTCCACAACTTCATTATGGGAACACATTAATCATGGCCTTAGAAAACTCAAGGACCTGGTCTGCCCTTTTGAATCGCATGGCATATTACCATCCTTAATAATGGCACATCAAAACAAACAAACAAACAAACAAACATACAAACAAAAAGTGGCACTCCCAGATCAAGGCCAAAACGGATTTGCGCCACATCTGGGCTCGAACTGGCGGCAATGTGGGCAGCCACTCCTGCCTTCCAACTCAGCAGCATTCAGGACATCAGGGAAACATTTGGGATGAACTGGCGTCTCTCGTTGGCCCTGTGTCCTCCTGGGTCCTAGTGCCGAAGCCCTTACTGGGCCGAATGACCAGCGCCAGGGCAGAACTTCTAGAGGGGGTGAATGGGACCGAGACACTAAGTCCAGAAGTCCAGAAAGAGTCCAGAAACACTTAATGGCATGGATTGGCTAATTAAAGGCTTTTACACACTTCAAGTTTTCAATTATGTTTGCACTTTAAATATATATTTATTCATATCTTTCTTCATTTACTATCTACATTTATTTAAGGCTAAACCCTATAATCCACCCTAAATACCAACCCACATGACCTTTCATCCTCCCACGTGACCTCCGCCCTGATCTGACCTTTGACCTTTGACTCCACAGGTCATCATAGACCAGTTCCCTCAACTACGCATCCCTCCCCACTATTACCGCCTTTTTCTGTTAGTTCCTAAGAATGCCCACACACACTCACAGTTTGGTAATTTCTGGTGCTGTGAGCTGTGGGGTTGGTTGGTGAGGATGGTTACTGATCTGTTACTGTCCTTTCATTGGCTGAGCGGTCACTGATTGTAAGAGAATGTAAGCGCTCACCTCACAGAAACCCAGCCACCAGGGGGAGCCATACAGGAGGGATGAGTTAATGTCTAAAGGGTTTTGGTTCCTTTCTGCCCTCAGGTACAAAACAAACAAACAAAAAATCAGCAAAAAAGAAAACAAAACACACATACTATGTGAAAATCTGTTACTTCTTCACTGTGGCAATGTGTACAAGCAGTCTGTGTTTTGCAAACACAGGTGTCTGAGAAAGTCAGTCAGTTCAAAGATCTCTGTTAGCCAAGAAAACTGCCTACAACGGAACTCAACGGGTCCTGAACTAACTGGATTTACTCCAGAACAACTGGTCATCAGGTAAAACCCAGAATCGGAATCCAAATCAGATTATTAACCAGAACCGGATCAGACCTGAATTTGACTCTGGAGTCAGTTCACCTGCTAGCAGGAAAGCTATATCGATTGTGTCTCCTGCAACACCCTGCCCAGACACACAGGCTAGGCTAAATTATTTGTGTTATCCAGTTGTGTATTGTTCAACCCACAGTTAAAATAGTTCAAAACACAACAAACATCTATCCAGAGACTTTGCCCCCAGTTGGAGGGCTGTGTGAAAGCTAAGGAGAAAAAATAACAAATAAAAAAATCCCCTTATTTCGTTTTCATTTGGAGTCGAGTCGGCAGACCTAACATCAGATATTAAATCAATGTAGTGTTGAGGGGCGTGACTGCACATCAACACATAACTAATTCTTCACACGTGCGCACACACATACAGTACAGTGTGCGCGCACACACACACACACACACACACACACACACACACACACACACACATACATCAAAGGCTCTATTTCAAGGATGATAACACAACGTTAATGTACCAATACTACAATGTGTGCCGCCAAATATTTCTGAAGTGATACTGAACCTGAAGTCAGCTAATTAGTATGCTCGGATTCCCTGCCATGCACTGCTGAGCACCCCGTAATTAGTGAATACCTCCGTGTGTCTAAACCTCAGCCTACTTGTCTGCTTTAACTATGGAGCAAATATTAGGATTTACACAGTCAGGATTGGGATTTGAAACTGTTACTACCCTCAAAATAGAGCCATGAGTCTTTATCTATCCTAATCCCACCCTACATACAGCACAGGCTGTGGGCACAAATGCAATCTTCGCTGAGTAGAGGCGGGAAGAGTCGAGGATATCACGCACGGAACAGTGGAACAGCAGAACACCAGCGGAACGCTGGTAACAAAGAGGAAAAAAAAGAAGACATTCTTTGGCAAGAAGCAGTTTGAAATGAGTCCCATTCCAACCTTGTCAACAATAAAATATGCCAATGTCAAAGCACACACACACACACACACACACACACTCACACACACACAGACACACAGATACACACCAGTGAGGGCAGATAAGCTAGTGGTGGGCACCCCTGCGTTCATATTTACCACCCAAGAAGAACATGGCATGCCCTTTTGAGGTCGCACAGTAAACAACTGTTTTTTCCCCCTGTGAGGTCACAGACACTACGGAACACTTCCTGTGAGGTCACACATGTAAGGAGGGCCTCTTTTCATGAGGTCACAAAGACAGAATGCTTCATTGTCATGACGATGAGTGCTACCCTTCTCTATAGGGTCCTTAATGCATCACAGCTCCATCTGTGACCTCACAATCGTTTTTTTTTTTTTTTCTTTTTTCAGTCCACCAGAGAATGAGGTTGTAAACAGGGCACATAGCAAAACAACACACACAGAAGCGCGGAGAGTCGAGGGCAGGAGGGCTCTGCTTCTCTGACACCCGGCCCCGCCCTCCGCTCGTCAGTCCAGCAAACAATAAATAAAAGAAGCACACGAGGGGCCAGTGAGGCTCTGCAGAAAGAAGAGAGAGAGAGAGCAATAAAGAGGGAAAGAAAAAGAGAAAGAGAGAGAGAAAGCTATGGGTGCCTCCAAACACTGGAAAATACAACCATCTTCCGTCAGTGTGCTCTCTCTCTCTCTAGAGT
Source organism: Sardina pilchardus (assembly GCF_963854185.1). Taxonomy (NCBI): domain Eukaryota; kingdom Metazoa; phylum Chordata; class Actinopteri; order Clupeiformes; family Clupeidae; genus Sardina; species Sardina pilchardus. Next base: position 30,911,670 of record NC_085006.1, read on the forward strand.
CATCTCCAGTCCAGACTCGCTCATCAGACATCGCCGTCCAGAGTCCAGCATCATTACCAAAACAACAACACAGACAACAGCGACAACAACAACAACAACAACAACAACTACTACAACAACACAACAACAAACAGAAATGAAAAGAAAAAAAAGTCCAGTGCTTGGAAATCTGCCCATTTTCTCCTCCTCCTCCTCCTCTTCTCTCCTCAGACCGTGTTCTGCAGGAAAAGACTGGCAGACTGGCGCCCCCCTGTGGACGGACGCTGACGTGGCAGGGTGGGCGCGCCCCTACCAGACCTCGCAGCGGTGGCCCGAGTTCATGGGGGTGCCGCGGGGGCACTGGAAGTGCTCGGCGAACTCCGGCGAGTTGGACAGGGTGCCAATCACACGGTACTTGGGCGGGCTGTGGGAGTCGGTCACCAGGCCCTCGTGGGCACTCTCGGGGGTACGCACCGAACACCACACCTGTGGGGGCAGGAGAGAGGGACACAGGGAGAGAGAAAGAGAGAGGGAGAGACAGAGGAAGAGAGATAGAGGTAGAGAGAGCAAAAGAGAGAGAGAGATAGAAAGAGCGAGAGAGAGTATGGGTAAGGGAGAGTGACAAATGGGGAGAGAAAGAGGGGAAGAAGGTGAGAGAGAGAGAGAGAGAGAGAGAGAGAGAGAGAAAATGAGTGATGTGAGAAGTCATTGGACATCTGGGTTTACTAATTTAGGACCATCTGACCAGTGTGTGGACAACAGGGACAAAACAACAAAACAACAAAACTGAGCACAAATAGCACAGCCTGTCTTTCACTGGTGCTGGCACATACACTTAGTGAGGCTAAAGTACATTGCAGTACTGCTGATGCCATTCGTGACTCAATAACATCAGACTTCTAAACACATCTGCCTGTATTCTTATACTATGCTGTGGTCAGATCCTCCTTTATTCTTATACTATGCTGTGGTCACATCTCTGGCCGGACTCTCACCTGTGCAAAGCCCACGAAGAACAGCTGGTCATTGGTGAGGTTGACCGCCGGTAGCCTCTTCTCCTCTCCGTACGTCTGAGCCCATGACTTATAGGCCTGCAAAAACCACCACCAGTTTAGCAGTACACACACACACACCACCACGAGTTTAGCAGTACACACACACACACACACACACCACCACGAGTTTAGCAGTGCGCACACACACACACACACCACTAACAAGTTTAGCAGTGCACACACACCACCACGAGTTTAGCAGCACACACACACACACACACACACCACAAGTTTAGCAGTACACACACACACACACACACACCCACCACGAGTTTAGCAGTGCGCACACACACACACACACCACTAACAAGTTTAGCAGTGCACACACACCTCCACGAGTTTAGCAGCACACACACACACACACACACACACACACACACACACCACAAGTTTAGCAGTACACACACACACCACCACTGTCCAGCCCCAGCGCTACTTACGTGATATGCGGCCTTGAGGCCGCCGTTGTCGGCGATGTTCTCGCCGAGGGTCTGCTTGCCGTTGATGTGCTCCCCGTTGATGGTGTACTGGGAGTACTGCTCCACCATGCACTCGGTCCGGTTCTTAAAGGCGTCCACCGAGGAGTTCTGCCACCACGGTCGAAGGTTCCCGTCCTTGTCATACTCTCTCCCTGGGGGACATAATAAAAGGAGACACACACACACACACACACACACACACACACAGACGTCACAGCGGTCTGTGTGAGATTACTCTCTCCAGGTATTGGCATTCTGTGAGTGTGCTGTTGTGTGAATGTGGCTCCGCTGCTACACAGACGCTAGTGAATACCAACCTTGGTCATCAAATGCATGAGTGAGTTCATGTCCCATTACCACACCAATGCCTCCAAAGTTCAGGGCTCTGGATGATAAACACACACACACACACACACACACACACACATACGATTGTATTAGGCCTATTCTAAATTCAAACAACACATTTTTCACAAATGACTTAGAAATGGATTCTGTTATCACACACACACACACACACACACACACACACTCACTTGGGGTGGTCATGAGAATAGAATGGTGCCTGCAGGATCCCTGCGGGGAACACGATGCCGTTCTTGGTGGGCATGTAGTAGGCATTCACTGCAGGCGGAGTCATACTCCATCTGTGGAGAGCAGGAAGGTGTTAATGTACCAGATGTACCAGATGTACCAG
>NC_085006.1:30926379-30931379 GCF_963854185.1 Sardina pilchardus
TGCATGGTGCCGCCCCCCCCTCTAATGTCAGGGCTGTGGTTTGGTTTGGCTTGGCTGATGTGTGCCAGAGGTCCAGTGTAATGTTAAGAAGAGCGTTTCATATCTCAGGGCCGTAATATCGCCATATCGCAGTGCTGTAACGCCAGAATACTAATGTCAGAATCTGTCCTCCTTCACTGCCTGCATAACAACGACCTTATCTCCCTCAACCCATAGTTTTCACCTGCAGTGGAGAGAGGGACACCCACCCACCTTCTCATTGGCTGTCTTGTTGAGGTAATAGTCACGTGATGGCAGGAACAGTCCTGATTGGTCCACCTAGAGAATGACATGGTCGTAAGTATCCAATGGGTGAAGCTGTCAGAATGGATTTCACGGTGAAAAGGTCTGAGCAGGCGAGGTGGACAGATAGAATCACAGAGCAAACCCACAGGAATAGAGAACACACACACACACACACACACACACACACACACACACACACACACACACACACGGGAATAGAGAACACACACACACACACACACGGGAATAGAGAACACACACACACACACACACACAGGAATAGAGAACACACACACACACACACTCACACAAACCCACGGGAATAGAGAACACACACACACAAACCCACGGGAATAGAGAACACACACACACAAACCCACGGGAATAGAGAACACACACACACAAACCCACGGGAATAGAGAACACACACACACAAACCCACGGGAATAGAGAACACACACACACAAACCCACGGGAATAGAGAACATCTATTACGGTTTCATCCCATCGAGATTAAAAAGAATGCGTTGAGAGCAGCACATCTCTGTGTCCAGATAGGGACAACACAGTTTGAGTTGTTTCCAACACATTCTTTTATTGTTTGTTACACATTATGTGTTGAAAATAGTACACACACACGCACGCACGCACGCACACACGCGCACGCACATCCGCACACACACGCTATTTTTGTACACAAGCCCTGTCTGACATAATGACACAACTACTGTATGGGCTCCCTCCAGTAACAGTACACTGACGTGGCTTTCATGTGCTTCCCCATCCCTGGGCTTCTCAGCAGAGCAGAGGCTGTGGCCATGAAGAGTGATGCATGTCGATAGATAGATAGATAGATAGATAGATACTTTATTGATCCCCAAGGGGATCGTTTGTTTACACAACACTACAGCTGTGAACAAGCCTCAGTCTGACGATAATTCACCACGTCAATCTTTTGGGGGTGGCCTGCTCTCTCTCACACACATGCACACACACTCACACTCACACTCACTCTCACACACCTGGATGATGTTGGATGTAAACACACGCACACACACACTACGCACCTGGATGATGTTGGAGTTGGAGTTCTTGGGGTCCACGCTGACTCCGATGGTGAAGAAGGGCACGGCCTTGTACGGCCCGGACACCGTCTTCAGAACCTCCATGAAGTTGTCCTTGTCCCAGGGCCCCGTGATGTTCCATCCGCCCGTCTACACACACACACACACACACACACACACACACACACACACACACACACACACACACACACACACACACACACAAAGCACAGGGGCCACAAATGTCAGTTACAGCTCAAACGGTTTATACCAAGGACCACAATCATAAAAAAAACCTTACAGCAGTGTTTTTCAAACCGTTAAGACCAAGGACCACAAAATCATAAAACAAACCCTTAGAGCAGTGTTTCTCAAATACCTAAGCCCAAGGATCACATAATCATAAAGAAAACAATCGTAAGCATCACCTAGAGCAGTGTTTCTCAAACAGTTAAGACCAAGGACCACCTAATAAAACCACTTGGTCTTTTAAGACCAAAACCACCTAACCGCCTAAATAACCACACAGACAAATAACAACAGGCCTGCTTCAACAGTATATTACACAATCACACTCAGCCCCAAACAACACACACACACTCAGCCCCAAACAGCACACACACACTCAGCCCCAAACAACACACACACAACCCCAAACAACACACAACACACACTCAACCCCAAACAACACACAGCACACACTCAACCCCAACAACACACAACACACACTCAACCCCAAACAACACACAACACACACTCCAACCCAAACAACACACAACACACACTCCACCCCAAACAACACACAACACACACTCAACCCCAAACAGCACACAACACACACTCAACCCCAAACAACACACACTCAGTCCCAAACAGCACACACTCAGCCCCAGACAGCACACAACACACACTCAACCCCAAACAACAGCACACACACACACACACTCAGCCCCAAACAACACACACTCAGCCCTAAACAGCACACACACACACTCAGCCCCAAACAACACACACTCAGCCCCAAACAACACACACTCAGCCCCAAACAGCACTAACTCAACCCTAACACACTCAACCCCACACAACACACACTCAACCCCAAACAGCACACACTCAGCACACTCTCTGACCATAACACACTCAGTCCCAAACAGGTCAGTTTCAGTAATGGCCACCTGGGTTAGAGGGAAGCCACGACCACTGGCGAACAGTTGAGGAGGGAAGTGTGTGTGTGTGTGTGTGTGTTACTGTGGGGTGACAGCTCAGAGAATGAATCCTCTTCTAGTGAAAATAGTGAAAGCGAAATGGGGATCAGGACTCACAAATACATACATACATACATACAGACACACACACAAACAAAAGAAAAACAAACACACACACAATCTTACACTTCAGGCACACACACACACACACACACACACACACACACACACACACACACACACACACACACACACACACACACACACACACACACACACACACACACACACACACACACACACACACACACACACACACACACACACACACACACACACACACACACTCTTTCCCTCTCTCACATACTCAAACACTCCCCATTCCGACGAGCAAATTAAATTAGACAGAGATGAACTTTCGCTCGACAGGGTTACTTTTCATGGCACTGAGTGCCAGCATTAATCTCCAAGGTCATTTGAGAGAAGCGGTTTCATCTCTGTCTCCTCTTCTCCCTCCTTTCTTGAATACGTGTGGTACAACGCCCACACACCCAGGGGCACAGCAGGCATGGTATAGCAGGGGAGGAGCGTACCTATGTTCCCCTGGGTGCTATGTTCCCCTGGGTGCTATGTTCCCCTGGGTTCTATGTTTTCCTCTTTGTATGGGACCGGGGAACATAGGACCCTTTTTTTTTATTTTAACAAGGGTCCTATGTTCCCCGCTTTTCCCCAAAAGGGTCCTACGTTCTACGGTATGTATTGCGACCGGGGAACATAGGACCCTTTTGGGGTAAACCGGGATCCGGGGAATATAGGGATGAACCCAGCAGGGGTGGCAGCTACTGGGTGGCATAAACATCCTTTACACCAGCTAGGAGCTCCCCTCAATCAATGCTATGATCAATACACATACAGTAGGCTACACCATGTTAATCAATCCACTACACTTCAAGATGCATTATTAATAATAATAATAATAATAATAATTATGACTACTCATAGTCAGATGCATATTATACTCATTCACTTGGCTGGCTCTTATCCAAAGCAACTTACTTATACTAATTACTGGGCCTGTCTCCCCAGTGCAACTCCAGGTTAAGTGCTTTGCTCAAAGGCACTCACAACTTTCTGGCTACTGCACGCTAGCAAAGCTCCTTAGCCACTACGCTACCACCACCCTACAGGTTACTGCATGCTAGCCCAGTTCCTTAGCCACTACGCTACCACCACCCTACAGGTTACTGCATGCTAGCCCAGTTCCTTAGCCACTACGCTACCAACCTACAGGCTACGGCATGCTAGCCCAGCTCCTTAGCTACCACCACCCTACGGGCTACTGCACGCTAGCCCAGCTCCTTAGCCACTACGCTACCACCACTCCATATTAGCCTAGACACCTGCAGACAACCATGGAGACGTGTGGAGAGAGCTTGGGGAAGAGCCAGGGCATGATTAGATCTAATGGTGAATAATGACATTAATCAAAGCCACCTAGGAGGCCGGAAGAGAGAGCAGAGAGTGGAGACACACCAGGGATGCTAGAATGGTACCTCTGCTCAAACACAGTTCTAAGAACTCATCAATATAGCCGTGTGTGTGTGTGTGTGTATGTGTGTGTGTGTGTGTGTGGGTCACCTTGGCGATGAGGTCGATGAGTGGTTGGGCCCCCAGGTCCTCGATGCGTTGCTCGTTGAGGCAGGACAGGTAGTAGTTCTGGGCCTTCCTCTCCGCATCACTACTGGAGTTAAACGTGCCGTTCTCTACAGGGGGCAGAACAGGGGGAGAGAGAGGGAGAGAGAGGGAGAGGGAGGGAGAGAAGAGAGGGAGAGGCGAGGGAGAAACAAAAAGAGAGAAAAGAGAGGGAGGAGAGGGAGGGAGAGAAAGATGGAGAACTAGAGTTATTACCATAGAGCCAGTTCAGCAGAACGTAAAGCATGTCACAGGAGCAGACAGACACACACACACACACACACACGTCACAGGAGCAGACAGACACACACACACACACACACACACACACACGTCACAGGAGCAGACACACACACACACACACACACGTCACAGGAGCAGACACACACACACACACACACACACACACACACACACACGTCACAGGAGCAGACAGCAGAACAGCAGGCCGAGCAGGAGAGCACGTCAGCGGCGGGCGTCGCCGTGACAACAGAGGAGAGGTGATGACCACGGGTCACCTGACGAGCCCAAAGCGCCACAGCAGCTGTCATCTCACCTGCTCAGAAACCGCAGGGGCGAGCCACCTGATTGGCCCTGTCACACAAACACCCGCCCCCGCTGCTTTGAGTGGCAGGGTGAAAGGAGAGATAGAGAGGGGGATGAGAGGAAGGTTGTGGAGGAGAGGACACTCTATCTCTCTGTTTCTATCACACACACACACAGACACACATAGACACACACACACACACACACA
>NC_085006.1:30938879-30953879 GCF_963854185.1 Sardina pilchardus
AATGGAAACAGTGAGTAGTTTTAAATAGCAGCGTTAAGTATAGCAGATCATTTCCTATGTAAGAGTGATCAACTACATTACCCAGCCTGCACCGCAAACAGGAAGTGCACTCGTGACTATGGAGACGCTACAACTTTAAAACATTTACCGCGATATAGCCTCGGACACAATCAACCGGAGGGTGCTGTTCTCCTTTCAAGGAACATAGACCATCACCTAACCGAGGCTAGTTCCTGACAAACCAGAGGTTAGTCCAGGCAGCAGAGATATTGTCTTACACAGATCTCTGTCGTCCCAGAGTCACCCAGATAGGCCAACACAGGGCCAAATAGAAAGGGTGTCTGTACCAAAGTTGTCTCGTGCTCGATCCATTAGGGGAATTGATTTTAGCAATCTTATTCAAATAAAAACATCCTCGATTACACAATCCCCCCAAAAAACGCAACTTAGGCTTGCTTTACTTAACATTCGATCATTATCAAGTAAGACCCCCTTGGTTAATGAAATTATTACTGACAACCACATAGATGTAATGTGCCTCACTGAAACCTGGCTTAAACCAGATGAATACCTTCCATTGAATGAGTCCACACCTCCTTCCTATCTAAACCACCATGTACCACGCCATACTGGCAGGGGTGGTGGAGTAGCTACAATTTATCACTCTAGCCTTCTCACATCTCCCAAACCCGCACATAAGCTTACATCTTTTGAAGTCCTAATTCTTAATTTTATACATCCAGACTGGAAAACTAATCTGCCTGTAACCGTGGTCACACTTTATAGACCCCCAGGCCCCTACACTAATTTCCTAGAAGAATTCTCTGATTTTCTTTCCACTTTAGTTGGAAAAAATACTTATATTGGGTGATTTTAATATTCATATGGATAATGTGAACGATAGTCTCACAATTGCATTCCAATCTCTAATTGACCATCTCGGCTTCTCCCAAAATGTTAATTCACCCACACATCGTCATAACCATACTATTGACCTAGTCTTGTCATATGGCATAAACATAGAAAAGTTAACAATCATACCACAACACCCCACCCTAACTGATCACCATCTAATTACTTTTGAAATGACACTACATTATTTAGTACCTAACTCCACTTACTACTATAGTCGCAGCCTATCTGAAAAAACGACTGCAGACTTTCTAGAACAAATTCCACTAACCCTTTCCACATCTGTGACTCAGGATATATTAGAGGGCCCTTCTCCTAAAACAGAAGGTCCTTCCCTTAACTCAACAGAGGTCGATTTACTAACTGATAATGTAATGAATGCACTACACTCAACCCTAGACTCTGTAGCACCACTCAAAAAGAAAACAAGGAAACAAACAAGACACGCTCCATGGTATACATCAGAGACTAAAACCCTTAAGCAAAAAACACGCAAACTAGAGCAAAAGTGGCGCACCACTAAAATGGAAGTGTTTCGCCAAGCATGGAGAGATAGCCTCATCGCTTACAAACAAGCACTTAACAAGGCCAAGTCAGCTTACTATTCCTCACTGATTGAAGAAAATAAAAACAATACAAAATTTCTTTTTAGCACAATCTCCCGCTTAACGAAGAGCCATAATGAAGTAAGCCAATCTATTCCTTTAAGCTTAGATAGTAATGATTTTATGAACTTTTTTAATGATAAAATTGAAACAATTAGAGTTAAGATCAACAACCAGTCAGTTTCACCAAATACACATACTCCATTGCCAAATAATAGTGAAAACATAACAGAATCACAGATGCAACCTAGCACAACATTTAATTCATTTACACCTATTGACACATTAGAGCTCACCTCCACAATTTCCTCATCAAAATCTGCAACTAGTCTGCTAGACCCTATTCCCACTCACCTTCTTAAGACCGCCCTCCCCCTCCTCGATAATACGTTACTTCAGATTCTAAATAATTCAATGTTATTAGGACATGTTCCACAGCAGTTTAAGATGTCTGTTATCAAGCCATCACTCAAAAAACCTAGCCTTGACCCTAACATCCTAGCTAACTATAGGCCTATATCTAATCTCCCTTTTATATCAAAAATACTTGAAAAAATAGTATCCAAACAAATTAGCGCCTTCTTACAAACTAACAAAATTCAAGAACTGTACCAATCTGGCTTTAGAGCCCACCACAGTACCGAATCAGCCTTAGTTAAAGTGTTTAATGACCTCCTTATTGCTGCTGATAACGGCTATGCATCAATACTAGTCCTCCTTGACCTCAGTGCTGCTTTTGACACCATAGATCATGACATACTACTCCACAGGCTTGAACATTCCATAGGTATCAAAGACTCTGCACTTGCTTGGTTTAGATCATACCTTACTAACCGCCAACAATTTGTACAGGTCCATAATGAACCATCCTCCCAGACTATGGTTAAATATGGAGTGCCTCAAGGCTCAGTACTAGGGCCCCTATTATTTTCTCTTTATATGCTTCCTCTAGGTTCTATAATTAGAAAACATGGCATTGATTTCCATTCTTATGCAGATGATACACAATTATATATTTCCATAAAGCCCGATGAACCAACCCTGTTAGCCAAACTCAACACATGTCTGAGAGACATAAAAATTTGGATGACTAATAACTTCCTGCTATTGAACTCAGATAAAACAGAAGTTATGGTTTTAGGTCCTAAGAAGACTAGGGATATCCTATCCACATCACAGGTTACATATAGTGATCTCTCACTGACCTCATCCACAAGTGTTAAAAATCTAGGAGTTACAATTGATCAAGAACTTCTACTCAATAGTCACATAAAGCAGATCACAAAAACCTCATTTTTCCATTTAAGGAACATTTCAAAGATAAGGAAGTCCTTATCCTTACCAGACGCTGAAAAATTAATCCACGCTTTTGTCACTTCCAGGCTAGACTATTGTAATGCGCTATACGCCGGCTACAATAATACCTGTCTAAAAAGCCTACAGCTTATACAAAACGCAGCTGCTCGCACACTCACTAGGACCAAAAAATATGAACATATTTCCCCCATCCTAGCATCTCTACATTGGTTACCTGTTAAAAGTCGCATTGACTTCAAAATTCTACTTCTCACATACAAAGCCATAAATGGAAGAGCACCCGAATATATTAAAGATCTTCTAGTCCCATATAATCCACCTAGACCCTTACGATCACAAAATACTGGACTTCTTGTAATTCCAAGAATTTCAAAAACTACAGTAGGAGGCAGAGCCTTTTGTTACCGCGCACCCCTCCTCTGGAATAATCTTCCTCCCTCAATTCGATTAGCAGACACCCTCCCTATTTTTAAGTCTAGACTTAAAACATATCTCTTTAGTGCTTCCTATAGTTAGGTATGGTGCAGTGTGGAACTTCAACCACCTCAGGGTCTTACTGGAACGGACCACCTCTGCTGTGGGCTTGTGTGACTGGTGCCCCAGTCATGCATCCCATGGTGGCTACTGACCACACCTGATCTGGTGCTGACCACCCTCCACCATGCCTTAGTTATGCTGCTTTAGCATTGCGCTGTCATGGACTTCTTATGTGGCATGCCGTACAACTCCTCTTCTCCCCTCTCCCTCTGTCTCTCTCAACTCTCCCTCTTTCCTTCTCTCCCTGTCCTGTCCTCTATAGTGTAGCTTGGGGGGGAGGGTCCCGCGTGCTGTCTGTTGCGCGTGCGGGCATTTGTTCATTCACTGCGCATGCGGGCTTTTGTCCATTTGCGCCGTTTCGGTCATGGGCCTTCCCCGGGTGGGCTTGCGCATCATGTCTGGGCTGCGCGCCTGGGTGGTGTGGCTGGGTGCTCTGGGCCGGTCGGGGTCCGTTCGCGGGTGGCGTTGCTCGTCCGCGGGGGGCCTCCCGTCGCCGTCTGTAGATGGGGGGGGGGGGGGGTTCGTGTCGGCTCCATTCGCCAGTGGCTCTGCGTGGGCGTATATTGGCGGTCTGGCTGGGGCATGCAGTCTGATCAGATGTGCACGGCTGTGCATTTAGTGGGATGGGGGGGACGGGGGAGGTGGGAATGCTGGGAGTGGATGGCGGAGGGGAGGGCTGTTGCGGCATTGTATTTGGATTGGGCTCGCGGTCCGGGCCTTCTTGGGGTGGTGTTTCTAGAGTGGAAGTCCAATGGTTTTAACGATTTTAATTACATTACACCAATGTCCAATGATTTTAACGTTTTTAATTACACTACATCGCCTCCCTACGCCTCCCGACCCTGTCAACAGGATGACAGGATGACACGTCCAAAGACATGAAGCATTCTGGACTTTTGCTCTGGGGGCGCTGCTTCCGGGGGGCCTGGGCGGCGGGGCGGATCAGACTGTGTGTCCTGGTCGGGCCGTGGTGTGTGTTCGCGTGGTGTTGTGGTTGGGGTGGGGCTGGCGCGGGCCCCGTTCTCTCTGCTCGCGGATGGTGGTGGGGGGTGTCTGCGGATGGGTGGCGCCGCCTGTGGGCGGACTCTGGCTGGCCATGCTCAGCCATGCTGCTCCGACGCGCGGTTCAGAGGTGGTGTGTGGGTTCGCCTGGGGGGGGGGGGGCATTGGGGGGGGGCATTGTGGGTGGGTGGATGTTGCGTGCGTGGTGGGTGGGTGGATGTTTGCATGCGTGGTGGACGATGTGCGGGATGCCTCTTCGGGTTTAACTGGGTAACCTATTCCTACGCACCTGTCCCCACAAAAGAGGTGTGTAAAAGCGTTTTGTAAACCCTCTATAGTATAACCATTTATATCACCATTGATATACTTATTAATACTTAATATGACTTACAGTAATACTAACACACTCTATTTCTCTTCCCTTTCCCCTATACCTCACCTGTGAGGTAAACCATTACCAGCCATCAACCATCTCTGTGCCTGTCCCTCACCTCCCTGTCACACCTGAAGTCACATCCCTCTGACTGCCCTACCATCGCCATTGCCTTCGCCATCCCTATGACTGCCCTAACATCGCCTGCTGTGGTTCCCTGCCCGAATCTTTGGCCCTCGGATCCCAGCGACCCATCACCTTCAGAAATAACTAATGGATTACTAATGGACAATTTATTCCCTACACTGGACTATTTGAACTTTCATTGTCATTGTAACTTTCAAACTACAAATGACTGTACTGTAACTGACCCAAGGCAGATGGGTTGGGCCCTTGAGTCGTGGGTCTGTCTGAGGTTTCTTCCTATATGTATCTCCAATTCTAGGGAGTTTTTCCTTGCCCCTGTTACTCATGGGCTCTCTTTGAATGTCTAACACTCTGTAAAGCGCCTTGAGACATGTGTAATGTATTGGCGCTCTATAAGCGACATTAAATTGAAAATTGAAATTGAAATTGAATTGAATTGAAATTAAACATTTAAGCATCAGACGGTAACCAATGTTCCATCGGCGTGACCACCACGTTATCCAGCCTACAACCGCATATATACACAACACACAACGGTAGTACAGAGCAACATAAACAGACAAGCAAACTTAAACCGCGGCTCGTTCAATGGACTAAAACAGCAGCTTACCGGTGGCGCATCTCTCCTGACGTGACAACATGCAAACTAGTTCTTGCTCCCGTTTATATGCCGTGCTCATTCACCATTCCGTTTGGACTAATTGGGATGTTTTAGTGCACGCTATAACTGGCCCGCGCTTCAATCAAGGTAAATGACACTCCCACTATCATTTCACCTGTGTTTTGTTGTGACGTTGGAAACGTGCCCACCTGTGACTTTGGAAATGTATCCCCGTAACGTAGTGCGCTTAACACCTCCCACTTGACCGACTGATCATGCGATTCAAGGCGGTCACAGACAGACATTACACCATATAATAACAATTTTCACTTTTTTTTTTTTTTTCACAATATTTCTTTTTTTTTTCTTTTTTCTTTTTTCTTTTCATGAAGATTAGGATGCCATTGTCACTGTTCGGGCACCCTCCCTGCAGAATTAAGGGTTTTTTGGACACTTGGACAGTGCCTGCAGAGGTCTAAGAGTCACTGGTCTTCCACAGGGATGAGGACGACTAGTCTCCTCACGTCTCTCCGTAGAATTACTGGCGTCAGCTGCTGAGGGTTCCTCTTCAGTTGCCCAACTATTAAGGAGGCAGGGAGACCTGCACACAGCTTCACATCTGCGTCTCTTACAAGTCCTATCTTATCGGGGTGCACGGCCTGGATCCGTCCAAGCCGGAATTGTCCTCGCAGTGCATTCTGATCGGCAACCCAAACAACGTCACCGACAGCGACATTCCTTTGGGTTTTGTGCCATTTTGGTCGAATGAAGAGATTTGGTCCGGCAAGTTCACTCCACTTCTTCCAGAACATATCCACACCAATCTGGATGGCTCTGAGTCGACGCCAGGGATGGGTGCACAAGTCAATTCCTCCTGGATCTCCTCCTTGCCTGGTCCTCCCGAGGAGCAGAGTGTTGGGGGTCAGATACTCTACGGAATCTTCTTGCTCTTGTGCCCTGGCGTCAATCGGCCTTTGATTGGTGAGGTTAGCTGCCTGGAAGAAGAGGGTTTGGAGTTCACCCCAGGTAAGTGAGCTTGTCGTCCCTCCAAGGCTAGTGAGAGCCCTCTTTATGAGCTTAACTGCAGCTTCCGCAGCCCCGTTGCGATGAGGTGCATCAGCTGGATGAAAGTTCCATACCCATTCAGTCCCACCCTTGGTGGCATTGTCTTCTATGGATGCTTCTGGTAAGGTAGCTAGGTATCTGTGCAAGTCTTGTAGGGCAGGTTTAGCTCCAATGAAATTGGTTCCCCTATCCGACCATAACTTTCTAGGATGGCCTCTCAACGCTACAAAGCGAGAGTAAGTTTGGAGAAAGCTTTCAGAGGATTGATCGTCAACCAGGTCCACATGAACTGCCCTTGATGCCATGCAACAGAAGACTATGCCCCACACCTTCTTTCCTATTCTTTTCTTGACAGCATCCTTGATTTCGAAGGGGCCAAAGAGGTCAAGCGTGGTGTACTCAAATGGGTTGGCACGCTGTGAGCGTTCTGGCGGCAGATCACTCATCATCTGCTGGCACATTTTTCCTTTCAGTTTTCGGCATGTAATACAGTCGTTCACAACTTTCTTTACTGTTCTCCGACCTTGCACAATCCATGCCCTTTTCCTGGTGCGCAGTAGTGTGGCAGCAACACCTTCATGGTTCTCATCATGAGCTTCTCTTGACAGCAGGGTTGCGAGCCATGAATGAAATGGGATTAAAGGAACAACTGTTCCATCTTCTTTCCAGGACTGGATTCGTCCTCCACAGACAAGGATTCCGGTGTTCTCGTCCTTGTGGACCACCAAGCGGTTCAGCGTTGAGTCCAGGAACAGACTGCCTTCTTGGGTTGCGAGGACCAGGTCTTGGAAAGCTTGCACTCTTTCCTCAATAGACAGACTAGAGTGGTTTGCCTCCCACTTTGGTGCCTGGCGTCTTCTCAGCCAGGTTTCTGCAGCCCGTCGAGTCCAGGCTATGGAATCACACAGCTTGGACAGAGAACTGAAGCGTTGAGGTTCCACAAGGCGCACCAGTCCAATTGCCCAGGGTCTTCTCTTGTCTCCCATGGATGTTGCACCTGGGACAGCTGGTGAGGTCGTTTTACCGTTGGCTTTTTCATGCTTTGGTTCTGCCTTGATCTTTGGTTCTGCCTTGATCTTGGGTTCAGCCTTGACATCAGGCCTATTGGGGAAAGGTCTTCCTTTTGACTGGGCCCTGGTGACCACTGCTGAGAAGGCTTTCCGCTGAAGTTTTCCCACATCTTCAGCAGCAGAGGGTGCAATTTCATTGGCCATCTTCATAGGCCAGTCGGTCTCGGGCAACTTCAGGAACTCAGGGCCTTGCTGCCACTCTGACCCTTCGTTAAGATCCTCAGGAGTTGCACCTCTGGTAAGTATATCAGCAATGTTTTGTTTGCCTTCAATCCACCTCCAATCTTCCACTTGTCCAGCCTTCTGAATCTCACCGATTCTGTTAGCGACAAAGGTCTGGTAGCCATAGCTGTCCTTTTGGATGGCTGCCAGGATTGTTTGGCTGTCCACAAAGTGAATCCATTGCTTGACTTTAATGTGGCAGTGCTTCTCAAAGTACTTTTTTAGGCGGCTAGCAAATACCGCACCACATAGTTCGGCCTTGATCACATCTCCCTTTTGGTCGAGAGGGGTGAGTTTAGCTTTGGATTCCACCAACTTCACTATAATTTTGTCTCGGGTTTCCCATCGCAGGTAGAGCACGGCTCCATAGGAGGATTCGCTTCCATCGGAGAATGTGATCCCTGTTGGTGGGCCTATGGCTCCAGACGGTGTGAGGCTTCTTTCAAACCTGACCTGGCCAAGTCTCACGTATTCTTCAAAGAGCGTTATTGCGGCTTCCCGAAGTTTTAGTGAGAGAGGGGCATCCCATGTATCTTTAGATGGGTTGTCCTTGCCAGCTTCCTGGAACGATTCTCGTACCATCATCACTCCCTTCTGTTTGGCTGGTGAGGCAAGACCAATTGGGTCGTACAATGCGGCAACCTGGCTAAGAAGTATGCGTCGGGTAAGGGGATTTGGTGTTCCTTCCCTGACATCCTCCATGCTCAGATTAAGTCCGGTCCTCATTTTCCCTCTTTTCTTAGAGAAGTTGATAGTAGGGGTGCAACGGATCATCATTGATCCGTGATCCGTTCGGATCAGTATCTTCGGTTCGGCACACACATGATCCGCGGATTGATTTATAATAATTATTAATAATAATGTCCGTGTGTTCTTTTGAAGTAACATGCGTGTCCACAAAGGCATGCTTCTAGTCCCTCCCTGCTCTGCTCCCCTAGCCTGCCTGCGCGTCTTTTCAGCTCTCACACACGTTAGCGGTCATGCCATAACCAGCAATACATGGCTGCTAGTTTAAGTGCTGATGTGGCTGCATAGCAGCAACACAATAATAGCCTAATATCAAGTTCGTTTGTGCACACTTACATCTCAAGTTTGTTGCGCACCTACCTATGCTATGATATTTAGGTAATTTAGGCTTAGCGTACTGTTGGGTTCAATGTCAGCAATAAGCTACGCAACATTGGCTAACTTGTACATCTGGAGATAGCTAAGTGCTCACTAAAATCATAAAGGAGCATTGCAAGACACTCATCTCTTTTATGATCCCAGAAGGATTTTCTTCGACTTGTTAGTTTTATTAGTATTTTTTACAAGGATATTTTAGCTAATGAAATATCCTTGTCATCATGCACTATAGGCTATCCAACTTATTTTCTCAAGAATAAAACCGTGAGACTGAAGCCTAATTACCCTCACGTATTTCTTAAAGCGACAGGGACTCAATTACACACCTCCTATGCGCACTCCTCCACACCACATTAAAGATAGCTAAATCAGTAGGCCTACACAAATGACTAAACATTTGTAGCTACTAGTAGGCCTAATTATGCAGATTGTGTGTGGAGGGTCAAGCAGAATCTTGGATGGCCACTGGTGTGAATGATCACACAATATTCAATATAAGGTGATTAAACACCAAATCAACTAAAATTGTAAAAAATCGAAAAAGTCATTCTTGACTTAGTATCGGTATCGAAACAATAATTTTGGTATCATGACAACACTAGCCTAAACACATGCTGAAAGTGCTTGAGCCACGTTACAACATCCCGTCAAAGACAAAACTATGTTCATTTGTCTTTTTTTTTTTTTTTTTGCTGATCCGAAAAATGATCCGATCCGTGACTCTTGATCCGAGGAACGATCCGAACCGTGACTTTTTCGATCCGTTGCACCCCTAGTTGATAGACGTCAGCAACCGAAGTTTGTCTGTATCAGGTTCGTAGCCGACCTCAAGTGCCTTGTTCTCCCCATCTTGCATTTGGTTGGGCAGTATTAGCATCCTGGGTACAGTTGCTTCTGCACTAGATTCAGCAATTGTTTCAGCAGGGGCTCCACTCCTCCCACTTTGGTGTGACAGGACCCACGGTTTGAGAAAGAAGCCTCCCGCTTTCAAGATCTCCTCTACCCCTTTTGTGATCCTTTCCAGCGTCTTGAGGTCATCGTGTGAAGTTAGGATGTCATCCACGTAGCTGTCCTCAATCAGAGCTCGCCGTTCTTCAACCATATCAGCAAACTGAGGAAGGTTGGCCGTCTCCTTCATGGCAACTTGGGCGATACATCCTGCGGGTTTATCACCGATATTGACTCTGACAACTGCAAACACCTCAATCTTGTCCTCAGGTTTGTCTCTCCAGAGAAAGCGGTGGAGGTGGACTTCATCATCTTTCAGCCACACGGAGTTATACATCTTTTTTACGTCACCCAGTGCGGCATGGAGTCCACTCCTGAACCTCAGAAGGACACCTCTGATGGGATTGAGGACATCGGGACCCTTGAGAAGGAGATCATTTAGACTTATGCCTCGGAACTCTCACACAATTCTCACAGGGGTTGAGGAAGAGTGTGGGTTCGGTGCAACCAGATGGCTGATGAACCATTTGGGTCCTTCCCAGCTGTTGACTTCGTCCCTTGTGAGTTTTGCAGCAGCTCCTCTTGAGACCATTTCATGTATTTGTTCTTTGTATGCAGCCTTCCACACAGGTTCCTTCTCCAGACGTTTCTCAGTGTTTCTGAAGGTAGCCTCCACTGCCCCTCGATTGTCTGGTAGTGTTGTGAGGTCAGCCTTCCAGGGATAGGCCGTGTCCCAATGTGGGGAGTTGCTGTGTTTGTCTGCCAGCACGTATGTCAGACATTCTTTTATCTTCTCCAGGTCCCGCTCTTCCTTGAGGGTCATTTCTTTCCCTCCAGGGGGACACCTGCCACACTTACAGCCGCCACATTGAGGACTGCACGCCGCTCCAATGCTGTCCCACCTAAACCATTCGAAGACCTCTTTGTTGGTGGTTGTGGTGCTCCGGACAAGCACATTTTCTCCCTCTTCTTGAGGTATGATGGTCTCTTTGTATGCCATCACCGCTGATCTCATGGTCCTCGCAAAGTGAGTTTCGGAGTGGTACACGGCCAGGTCAGCGGTCTCAATGAGATCGGGATGGGTTCCCCCGACAGTCTTTCCCAGCGGGCCGTCCCAGAGGACGAGGTCCCCCACAATCTTGATTGACTGGGGTACAAGACGACCTTCCCGGTGACTAATGAGAAGGTCAATCTTTGTGGGACGGATCAGCTCGTCTCTGGGTACACTGGGGAAGAACTTCTGCAGTTGTTCAGCAGTGATTGGTTGGGTCACCTCTGCAATATTTTCCAGGCCATAGCAGAGAATTCTATGTTCTGCCACTTTTCCTCTGGATGTCTTCACCTTCAGCCGCAGGGAATACCTTTTGGTCAGGACCGTTTTCTTCATCCCCCCGACTCCATGGACAATAAGCCTGATGCTCTCACCGCACAGTCCAAGGCGATCGGCTGCTTCATTGGTGATATAGTTGGTGTCAGATGCGAGGTCGATTAGGGTGCCAATAAGGCAACCCAAGTTTGTTGTTAGTCTTGTTACTTCCATCAGCATCATCACCACTGGATGTTCTCGCAGTCCATCTCCAGCCTTGGCGCATACAGTTGAGGATATTTTGTTTGAGAATGCGTTCTTATACTTCTCTCTTTGTTCTGGAGTAAGCTCTGCCAGAAACTCCTCTTGTTTACTGGTTAAGCCAAGTTTCTTTCTTCCAGTCTTTATAGTGCTCTGCTCCCCATTGCTGCTGTCCTTCTTTGGAGTTGGTGGCTTAGGACACAGAAGGTAATTGTGGTCCGACGCCCCTTCTCTCCGACAGTCTGCTTTTGGGCAGAGGTATCTGGGTGTGCATCCTTTCCCATCCATAGGGTGGGGCCTCAAACACTTGGAGCACAGCCCTAGCTTCTTCAAATGAGCCCTTTTGCTTGAGAGATCTTGCTCTCTGAAGATCTTGCATGCAAATAGCCTGCCAGCATGGGAGTCATCTTCACAGACAGTGCAGCTGGGATTGTTGTCCTTCTGACCTGCTGTGGTCTTGGTGAAAGCCTTCCTCCCTCTCTTATCTGGGTAGTCTGCAGCACCCTTCCTCCCACTCTTATCTGGATAGTCTGCAGCACCCTTTTCCACAGGGCCTTTGTCTGCAGGGTTTGGCTCCAACTGATCCAACTCTTCAAGAATCTCCTCCTGTTTCTTGAGGAATCTCAGGAGGCAGTCAAAGTGGTTCAGTCGAGAGAACTGGTTTGCTGGGTCAGTTTTGTGCATAATCCACTCCTTTTTGAGTACACTGGGAAGCTTGCTTTCAAGAGATTGAGCTACAACACGGTTCTTTACAGCATCCTCTTCACCAAGAATCTGGAGGTTACACAGTGCCCTTTCCACAGCCTGGATCAATTCAATGGTTCTTCTTGGATTGTTTCCTTTGACAGGGGGAAGAGACTGGACCTCATTGGTGATCATTAGGACTATTTTTGCTTTGTTCCCGTATTTGCTGTCCAGCAGCCAGAACATCTCATCAGCGGATCCACAGCTAGATAGGACGAGATCCTTCTTGACCTTCTCGTGGAGACTATTTAATAAGTGGAACTTTCTTATACACTCTGCACCTTGGGGGTTACCCAGTTCTTGTAGGTCCTCCCACTCAGTCTTCCAGCGGTAATACTCCCTCATGTCACCAGAGAAAGTGGGTAGCCGTGCCCTTTCAAGGCTGATTTGAGGCTTGAGGTCAGGGTTTCTTGGGGTCATAGGGCTGCTTTGCCGTAAGAGGGGCTGGGTTGGACGTAGCAGAGGCCGGGTGCTCATGTTTGATGCCCCCATGTTCATCTTGGGCTTTAGCTTGAAACCACCAGACATGTCAGCAAGAAGGGGTGAAGCATCTCTTAGCGGATCACCAACCACACTGCCATCATCTCCCAGATTTCTTTCTCCATCCTTTACTTGGTCTGCTTCATCCTCCACCAGTATGTCATTCAATGCCAGGACTCTCTTCTTTAGTGCCTTGTGGCATGTCCTGAGCTCTACTGCCTTCGAACCAGGAACCAACTCCTTCCACTCGATCAGCATCTCTCCGAGTTCAGTGACCTCTCTTTCAAGACCTCTATTCCTCAGCCTGCGGTCCTTGATTGACTTCAGAGGGTTAGCTTCCTCATCCTCTGCCTGGCTGATGGCTGACTCAGCCGTCTTGGCTTGCTTGAAGAATGCCTCCTCTGCATAGCTGGTCCAAAAGGTGTCCTGGGAGGCTTTCTTCACCTCGAGGAACTTGTCCTCACATTCAGCTGTCTTAGCATCAATTTGTTCAGCAGATGCTTTGATCTCTGCATCCGTCGACTCCCTCAGGGCTTCAGCATACTCATGTCCCGCATCTGTGACTTTTGAAAAGTCAATCGAACACCTTCCATTCCTTGAGAATTTCAGTTGATTCCAATAGTCCGGGTTTGGTGAGAGAGTGGGCTCTTTTTGTGAATGAAGCTTGAGCTCTTGAACGCACACTTTTAAGCCTGTCCAAGTCAGCCATCTTTTACTCCCTTTGTGCAGAGCTGTTATTGCCAATATGTGCAAGCTCCTTTATCCTTAGTTAATGGGCAGTTTGATTAGTGGTGAACTTGGGCAGTGCAGAAGTGAGAGGCAAGCTGGTTGATTAAGCTTCCTTGATGAAGCAGTCTTTAGCTATTTTCGCTGCACTCTCCAGTGCAGCGGGCCTCGGTTTATAACTGTTCGGTTCTTTGGTGATTCTCCCCACCGAACGGGGCGTCAGAAGAGGACACGTTGTTATAACTCTTTGTGTTTTTTTTTTTATTTCTTTTGTTTGATTTTCCATACAGTTGTTAATCCACAAATTACAGGTTATAAACCTGTAGAATAGAAAACCTAGTTTGTAAAAGCTACATAATATATAAATTCTGAATAATATAAATATACATTCATAAATTACATTATATTTTTTAGTGTTATAATAATATAGCATTATATAGATAATATAATATAGTATAGTATAATTAGTATTTAAACTGAATATGCAGCAATTCCAGGCATAAGAAACATTGCAGCATATTAAAACATACATTAAGCATTGTACTGCCACACAAACATTGCACACACAAGCCACATTGCAATTACTCAAACCAAACGCTCTCAATATGTTGGCTTTAAATGGAAACAGTGAGTAGTTTTAAATAGCAGCGTTAAGTATAGCAGACCATTTCCTATGTAAGAGTGATCAACTACATTACCCAGCCTGCACCGCAAACAGGAAGTGCACTCGTGACTATGGAGACGCTACAACTTTAAAACATTTACCGCGATATAGCCTCAGACACAATCAAGCAGTTAAACATTTAAGCATCAAGGCCCGATCACATTGTAGACGGCATGCGCTGCGCTCACCGCTAGGTTGCTCTTGGTTGAGATAACGTTATACGATTTTTGTTGCTGTTACCACTCCTATTTCTATGGTTACTGCTGGGCTCCGCGCAAAAGACCATTCACTTACAGCGCGCCGCGGTCAAAGTTCAATTATTTCAACTTTGACCGCAGTACGCGCAACAGCGGCAAAGCGGCAAAATGCCGCCGGCGCTGCGCTTTGCTGCGCTTAGCGGCAGAGCCGCTTTTGCGCTCTCAACCCATTGAAATTAATGGGTTTCATAGCGCATGCCGCCTGTAATCTGATCGGGCCTTCAGACGGTAACCAATGTTCCATCGGCGTGACCACCACGTTATCCAGCCTACAACCGCATATATACACAACACACAACGGTAGTACAGAGCAACATAAACAGACAAGCAAACTTAAACCGCGGCTCGTTCAATGGACTAAAACAGCAGCTTACCGGTGGCGCATCTCTCCTGACGTGACAACATGCAAACTAGTTCTTGCTCCCGTTTATATGCCGTGCTCATTCACCATTCCGTTTGGACTAATTGGGATGTTTTAGTGCACGCTATAACTGGCCCGCGCTTCAATCAAGGTAAATGACACTCCCACTATCATTTCACCTGTGTTTTGTTGTGACGTTGGAAACGTGCCCACCTGTGACTTTGGAAATGTATCCCCGTAACGTAGTGCGCTTAACACACACACACACACACACACA
>NC_085006.1:30973879-30986379 GCF_963854185.1 Sardina pilchardus
GTATATGGTGTAGTTGGGGGGTATATGGTGTAGTTGGGGGGTATATGGTGGAGTTGGGGGTGTGGTGGAGTTGGGGGGTGTGGTGGGGGTATATGGTGGAGTTGGGGGGTGTGGTGGGGGTATATGGTGGAGTTGGGGGGTGTGGTGGGGGTATATGGTGGAGTTGGGGGGTGTGGTGGAGTTGGGGGGTGTGGTGGGGGTATATGGTGGAGTTGGGGGGTGTGGTGGGGGTATATGGTGGAGTTGGGGGGTGTGGTGGGGGTATATGGTGGAGTTGGGGGGTGTGGTGGGGGTATATGGTGGAGTTGGGGGGTATATGGTGTAGTTGGGGGGGTGTGGTGGGGGTATATGGTGGAGTTGGGGGGTGGTAGTATATGGTGTGCTTGGCAGCAGCCCTGCTGTGTGTTATTCTAATAAGGAACAGAGAGTTCCCAAAGCTCACAGAGACTGGAGGAGACGCCCTCCTCTCCTCTCCTCTCCTCTCCTCTCCTCTCCTCTCCTCTCCTCTCCTCTCCTCTCCTCTCCTCTCTTCTCCTCTGTTCTCTTCTCCTCCTCTATTCTCTGCTCTTCTCCTCTCTTCTCCTCTCCTCTCCTCTCCTCCCTCCCCTCTCCTCCCCTCTACACTCCTGAGAATAGACAGAGGGTCTGACCAGACACCGATACTCAGAGCCACAGATAGAAACGAAGGAAAGAGGGAAGAGACGGGCAAAAAGACAGAGAGAACAATGCTCCCCCCCCCCTCCCCTCCCCCTGGTGGGTGGATGTGGTACACCTGGAGCACAGCCAGACCAAGTGCTTCAGCAATATTGTAGAACTTTATGGCCATGCCAATTGGGTGATTTGGCAATAGGGCTCGGACACACGCATTACGTTCTAGGAATATTGTCGCCATGTTGGTAGCCCACCAAACGTAATAATCTATTCATTTGGATGCAGAAGACAAGAAGCAGAATATTTATAGTATTAGCGATTCTTTTCCTCTTGCAATCGTGGGTTGCGCTGTTACACCCCACTACACAGCAACATACGACCAAGAAGGCAAAAACTAAGAAACAGGAACACACTAACAGGCGGGAGTAAATCCATAGTAATCCATAGTAAACTAAGGAGTGAGGCTGCCAATATGGCTGCCCGCAAAGTTTTCACGTCACGATCCCGAGCCCTATACTGGTGCCAATAGAGCTGCTTTGGCAATAAAGTAGAACGCCACGCCAATAGAGCTGCTCTGGACTGAACTGATCTAAATAAAACAAAGACAGATGGGAATTGGAAAGGACAAAGAAACAAGAGCAAGAGGAGAGAGAGAGAGCTGGACATGCAGACTAGAAGAGGAATCAGCAAGAGGAGAGAGAGAGAGAGAGAGAGAGAGAGATGGACATGCAGACTAGAAGTAGAGGAATCAGCAAGAGGAGAGAGTTGGACATGCAGACTAGAAGTAGAGGAATCAGCAAGAGGAGAGAGAGAGAGAGATGGACATGCAGACTAGAAGAAGAGGAATCAGCGAGAGGAGAGAGAGAGTTGGACATGCAGACTAGAAGAAGAGGAATCAGCAAGAGAAGAGAGAGAGAGTTGGACATCCAGACTAGAAGTAGAGGAATCAGCAAGAGAAGAGAGAGAGAGATGGACATGCAGACTAGAAGAAGAGGAATCAGCAAGAGAAGAGAGAGAGAGATGGACATGCAGACTAGAAGAAGAGGAATCAGCGAGAGGAGAGAGAGAGTTGGACATGCAGACTAGAAGAAGAGGAATCAGCAAGAGAAGAGAGAGAGAGATGGACATGCAGACTAGAAGAAGAGGAATCAGCAAGAGGAGAGAGAGAGATGGACATGCAGACTAGAAGAAGAGGAATCAGCAAGAGGAGAGAGAGAGAGATGGACATGCAGACTAGAAGAAGAGGAATCAGCAAGAGGAGAGAGAGAGAGATGGAGACTAGAAGATCCAGAAGATCTGATGGGCTCATTCCTAGAGATTCACTCTTTAGAGAGACTCAGAATCTTTAGCAACTCTACTGCTTGAGTTGGACTTCAGGTCACTCCACACAGGGCTGATGATCACTAGGCCCAATTACACCCCACTGGTCCACTCAACCCCAAAGGCTACGGGGCAGTATGAGTGACCAGACAAAGACCATTCATTAATCTCTCTACCTCCCACATCGCACCGCACGGCGCAATGACGCCACACCGCCACCAGAGGTCCCCGCGCCACATGGCGCCACTACACAACAGCACAAGCGCAGGGAGTAGCGGCCCCTGGCATTGTTGCTGCACAAACGGCCCATTCTTCTGGCTGCCGCGGCCCAAAAATGTGTCCCTGATGCAGTTAGCCACTTCAGCGCTCACCACATGAACATGCCAAGGGTGCCCACAACCAACCGGCAACAAACAAGAGAGAGAGAGAGGGAGAGGGAGAGAGGGAGAGAGGGAGAGAATGGGAGAGGGGGAGAGAGGGAGAGAGGGAGAGAATGGGAGAGGGGGAGAGAGAGCGAGAGAGGGGGAGAGAGAGAGGGGGAGATGGAGAGAGAGAGGGGGAGAGGGAGGGGGAGAAGGGTCTACCACAGCACAGCACACAGCACAGAGGTTCTGAGCGCGCTCAGTTATGTAAATCTTACATAAGCCACTTTAGCCTAATGCTGCGATTGCAGTCATCACGCCCGTCTCACTTTAATTATGAAGCATCGGGGGGATGCGGGGGGGGGGGGGGGGGTCCACACACACACACACACACACACACACACATACAAACACCCACCCTCCACACACACACACACACACACACACACACACACGAACACCCACCCTCCACACACACACACACACACACACACACACACACACACACACACACACACCCACGAACACCCACACACACACACACACATAGGTCATAGGGGAGGCCACAGGCACATTATCCTGTTGACCCTCTCCATGTCTCAGTATGCACGTGCGTGCACATACACACACACGCACGCACACACACACACAGAGTAAGGCAGGATACAATTCCTCTTGAAAAAAACATCTGTGTGTGTGTGTGTGTGTGTGTATGTGTGTGTGTTTGTGTTTGTGTGTGTGTGTGAGAGAGTGAGAGCGAGAGAGTTTGTGTGTGTGTGTGTGTGTGTTTGTGCTCTGGAAGGAAAACATATGTTTGCACTGTCATGCTCATTTTATCTCCTCCCATTCTCTCTCTCTCTCTCTCTCTCTCTCTCTCTCTCTCCCTCCTCCTCTGTCTCTCAACCCCTTCTGTGCGTCATCAATTAAAGAGAGCAATGGGGTGCAGGAGAGAGAGAGAAAGGGAGAGAGAGAGAGAAAGGGAGAGAGAGAGAGAGAAAGGGAGGGAGAGAGAGAGAGAGGGAGGGGAGAGAGAGGGAGAGAGAGGGAGGGCGAGAGAAGAGCTTTCCCAGGGGAGGGGGAATGACGTCACTAGAGCTGAGCATCAAGGCTACCTCACTCTGTACAGACTGAAAGAGGAAGAAGAACCAAAGGAAAGAGAGAAAGAGAGAATGCCATAAAGCAAGAGACAGCCACTGGGCAAGCCACTAAGTTTTTTTTTGTTTTTTTTTCTTCCCCTATTATTATTACCATTATTTTTATTATTATTATTATTATTACTATTATTATCATTATGTGTGTGCTTGTGCATGTGCGTGTGCATGTGTGTGTGTGTGTATGAGTGAGGATGTCCTAATGTTCTTTTATTATTATTATCATTTTTTTTTATTTATTTTATTATTAGTATTCTCCATAGTCCATGTCAATTGTTGCTATAATTAATTGTTGTTATAATTAATATTAATGTCTAATTATTTGATGCAATTACTGCTTTGGCAACATTGTAAAATGTTACATTCATGCCAATAAAGCTATTTGAATTTGAGAGAGAGAAAGAGAGAGAGAGAGAAGACAGAGAGAGAGGGATGAAAGGAAGGAAGGAAGGACGGAGGGAAAGAAAGCAGTGGAGAACAAAAGATAGAGAGGCGTGTGAGAGGAGCAAGGGAGGGCCAGGTGGCAGGGGGGGCCACAGTGTCTGTGTCTTCAAAGGAGGAGAGGAGAGGTGGACAGAGAGAAGGAGGAGAGGAGGAGAGGACAGACAGAGAGGAGGAGAGGAGAGGAGGAGGGGAGAAGTGGACAGACAGAGAGAGAAGAAGAGGAGTGGAGGAGAGGAGGAGAGGAGGAGTGGACAGACAGAAAGAGGAGAGGAGAGGAGGAGAGGATAGACAGAAAGAGGAGAGGAGGAGTGGACAGACAGAGAGAAGGAGAGGAGGAGTGGAGGAGAGGAGGAGTGGGGGAGAGGAGGAGTGGACAGACAGAGAGAGAAGAAGAGGAGTGGAGGAGAGGAGGAGAGGAGTAGTGGACAGACAGAGAGAGAAGAAGAGGAGTGGAGGAGAGGAGGAGAGGAGGAGTGGACAGACAGAAAGAGGAGAGGAGAGGAGGAGAGGATAGACAGAAAGAGGAGAGGAGGAGTGGACAGACAGAGAGAAGGAGAGGAGGAGTGGAGGAGAGGAGGAGTGGGGGAGAGGAGGAGTGGGGGAGAGGAGGAGTGGACAGACAGAGAGAGAAGAGGAGTGGAGGAGAGGAGGAGAGGAGTAGTGGACAGACAGAGAGAGAAGAAGAGGAGTGGAGGAGAGGAGGAGAGGAGGAGTGGACAGACAGAAAGAGGAGAGGAGAGGAGGAGAGGATAGACAGAAAGAGGAGAGGAGGAGTGGACAAACAGAGAGAAGGAGAGGAGGAGTGGAGGAGAGGAGGAGTGGGGGAGAAGAGGAGTGGACAGACAGAGAGAGGAGAAGAGCAGTGGAGGAGAGGAGGAGAGGAGTAGTGGACAGACAGAGAGAGAAGAAGAGGAGTGGAGGAGAGGAGGAGAGGAGGAGTGGACAGACAGAAAGAGGAGAGGAGAGGAGGAGAGGATAGACAGAAAGAGGAGAGGAGGAGTGGACAGACAGAGAGAAGGAGAGGAGGAGTGGAGGAGAGGAGGAGTGGGGGAGAGGAGGAGTGGACAGACAGAGAGAGAAGAAGAGGAGTGGAGGAGAGGAGGAGAGGAGTAGTGGACAGACAGAGAGAGAAGAAGAGGAGTGGAGGAGAGGAGGAGAGGAGGAGTGGACAGACAGAGAGAAGAAGAGGAGTGGACAGACAGAGAGGAGGAGTGGACAGACAGAAAGGAGGAGAGGAGGAATGGGCAGACAGATAGAGAGAGGAGAGGTTTGGCACATTAAAGCCCATCAGGTTCCCTCAGCCCTTTCCTTCCCCGAGTGAGTCGCACGCAGACAGCACAGCGCAGTGGTCAACACCCACTGACCTCATTCTCGGACATCGGAGGGAAACATGGGAGAGACGGACACACACACACACACACACACACACACACACACACACACACACACACACACACACACACACACACACACACACACACACACACACACACACACACACACACACACACACACACACACACACACACACACACACACACACACACACACACAGAGATGGAACAGAGAAACGGACTTATCACTCATTCATTAGATCAGATCAGATTAGATTAGATTAGATTAGATAAGATTCAACTTTATTATCATTGTGCAGAGTACAAGGAAATGCAGTTTGCGTCTAACCAGAAAAAAGCAGAAAAGTTCAAATGTGATATATAAAGTATAAACAGGTAAATAAATAACAATAAATACGTGTAGACATTAGTATACAGCTGGTTTACAGAAGGTGCTTTAAAGTAATATTAAATGTAAATATATCAAATAAATATTAATGTAAATTCATTCTTTTCCGTATTTTTTACCATTAGCCTCTCTACTTTGGTTCTGCACGGCTTTCGTTTCCCTGATGTGAATAGTAGGGTTTTGGAGGAAAACATCTGCAACTAGCAATGCGATTTTTGAATGTCAATGTCAACATTCACTTCAATATTCCAAAAGACTCCTTAAATTGTACCAGTTCTGATTGGTGAGCCTGCCTCATGCATGAGAAGCACAGCGTTCCTGATTGGTGAGCTTGACTGTCAGTCACACACGGAGGAGGACATGAATACAAGAATCAGAAACGGGACTAGATTAACCAAACATGATTAACGGTGGCCTTTGCAATTAGATAATTGCATCGCTTCCCATTACGATTGCGATAATTGAACAGCCTTAGTGAAGAGTTCTGGTAATAGAGCACTGAGTAGAGCTTAACTCTCACACACACACACACACTCACTCACACTCTCAAACACACACACACACACACACACACACACACACACACACTTGCTTCTATTTGGAAATAGGGAAAGCAGGAAAGCAAGGAAAACAAGGAAAACAAGATCCAAATACTCTGGAAAGAGTTGCACACACACTCAAACTCTCTCTCTCACACACACACACACACACACACACACACACACACCCACGCGACTGGACAGGCAGTCAGTCGAGCAGCCCGGCCGAGGCGAGATAAAGGGGGAGAGAGGAACGCCACGCGTAGACGAGGAGAGGAACGCCACACGCCACGCGTAGACGAGGAGAGGAACGCCACGCGTAGACGAGGAGAGGAACGCCACACGCCACGCGTAGACGAGGAGAGGAACGCCACGCGTAGACGAGGAGAGGAACGCCACACGCCACGCGTAGACGAGGAGAGGAACGCCACGCGTAGACGAGGAGAGGAACGCCACGCGCAGATGACCCCAACTCCTCTTCTCACCTCCTCCCCCCTCACAACCTCACCGCCACCTCCTCTCCTCTCTGCACCCCCCCCCCGCCCCACTCCTCCTCTCCTCCAGCAAGCAGCCAGCTATCAGGCCCTATCTGCTACTGCAGTGCAGAAAAAGCAGAATACTAAACAAGCCAAGACAAACACAAGATTCAACACACACACACACACACACACACACACACACACACACACACACACACACACACACACACACACACACACACACACACACACACACACACACACACACACACACACACACACACACACACACACACACACACACACACACACACACACACACACACACACACACACACACACACACACACACACACACACACAATAGAGTGAGAGGAGGTGCTCTGGTGAAGAGCTCCAGAGCCCAGAAGAGCGATGAAGAGGCATAAATCAGATGAAGCGGAAGCACCAGAGCGAGCCTGTCCAAGTGACCTTCTGCAGCAACACTGTGCTCGGGACTCACTTACGCTGTTTACCCAAGTGGGACTCCAGCAATAACAGCACACCTATCAACGACGCCTGGTGGATTTCATCCCAACCCCTCCCACCCCACTCGCCCACTTATGTGTGTGTGTGTTTGTGTGTGTTTGTGTTTGTGGGGGTGTTTGGGTGTGAGTGAGAGAGAGAGACTGTTGAGTGGAATTGAGGCAGGGCTAAAAGACCTAGACAAGCCAAGACAAACAACGCTAAATGAAAATACAGGCAGAGAGAGAGAAACACACAGGTATAGAAACCAGACACACTGTAAATACAGTACATACATACATACATACATACATACCGAGATGTGTACAGGAAAAAGGTCTAGAGAACAGACAGAAGGAAAAGGCTCTACATTCTCTATGCATTGCTTCCCTGGGAGGCGTGCTGGTGGGTGGAGTATTCATTAAACATGCTGCTAGTCTGCCTGGTAAATAATGCAAGGCGAGTTCACAGCCGTAGAGACTGTAGTGCTTCACCCACAACCAGCACCGTCAACCCAGACAGCAGCTAACTCTCCTACACACACACAGCACTCTCATGCAGCAGATATGGCCCAGATATGGCCCTGATATGGCCCTGAAGTGGCCCTGATATGGCCCAGAGCTGGCGTCTTAGCTCCAGCGTGAAGCCAGATCTCCTCCAGAGAGGGCTGCCATGTGGCACAGTAAGGCTGAGGACTCAACTTCTGCTGCTTCACAAGCACCAACCTCTGCATGGGGAGATAAAGAACTACAACTACCACAACGCTCATCAGTAAACATCCAAGTAGGAACTACAACTACCACAACACTCATCAGTAGGAACTACAACTATCACAACACTCATCAGTAATCATCCAAGTACAGTAACTACAACTACCACAACGCTCATCAGTAATCATCCAAGTACAGTAACTACAACTACCACAACACTCATCAGTAAACATCCAAGTAGGAACTACAACTACCACAACACTCATCAGTAATCATCCAAGTAGGAACTACAACTACCACAACACTCATCAGTAATAATCCAAGTAGGAACTACAACTACCACAACGCTCATCAGTAAACATCCAAGTAGGAACTACAACTACCACAACACTCATCAGTAATCATCCAAATAGAAACTACAACTACCACAACACTCATCAGTAGGAACTACAACTACCACAACGCTCATCAGTAATCATCCAAGTAACTACAACTACCACAACGCTCATCGGTAATCATCCAAGTAGGAACTACAACTACCACAACACTCATCAGTAGGAACTACAACTACCACAACGCTCATCAGTAATCATCCAAGTAACTACAATTACCACAACGCTCATCAGTAAACATCCAAGTAGGAACTACAACTACCACAACACTCATCAGTAATCATCCAAATAGGAACTACAACTACCACAACACTCATCAGTAATCATCCAAGTAGGAGTGCCTGTGGCCAGAATACCGATGCTAATAATGTTCATTGTGGTCGTATAAACCCAGGGCTCCCACTGGCTTATCTGGTGGACGTTAAAC
This sequence comes from Sardina pilchardus, assembly GCF_963854185.1. Classification (NCBI taxonomy): domain Eukaryota; kingdom Metazoa; phylum Chordata; class Actinopteri; order Clupeiformes; family Clupeidae; genus Sardina; species Sardina pilchardus. Next base: position 30,982,602 of record NC_085006.1, read on the forward strand.
ACTACATCTGTCTAACGTATTTACACACACACGGGCCAGTTCCTTAAGGAAGTGGCGTAGTCCTCCGTATACATTTACCGCACCTTCTATACGTGCGTCATTGACGTGCGGTCACATATGTTGGGAGGCACACGACACCCCCGCATGCCGCTTTGATGACGCAATTCTCGTCATGCGGTGTGTGTGTGCGCGACACAGACACAGACACAGACACACACAGACACAGACACAAACACACACACACACACACACACACACACACACACACACACACACACACACACACAGACACAGACACACACAGACACACAGACACACAGACACACAGACACACACACACACACACACACACACACAGACACACACAGACACACACACACACACACACACACACAGCTGCGGACACCTTGCCTGTGCACTGTGGAGGCCACACAGGTCTGACCCAGGCTTCCCTTCAGCACACTTTCCAGCTCGTTACGCACATGTGTTTGATCACACACACCCGTTCTCACACACTCGCTCGCATGCACTGACTGCTACGTGCGTGCACACACACACACACACACACACATACACACACACACATTCACAAAGAAACTCACACAGTCAACAAGCAAACACACACATACACACACACGCACATTCACAAAGAAACTCATACAGTCAACACGCACACTAACACACAAAACTCTCTCTCCCTAAAACAAACACACACACACACACACACACACACCGTGAGAGCCTGTATACTTCATGTGCAGATGGGAGTCTTGGCGCAGACAGGAAACAGCAGCCGGTCCGTTCAGCCGGCCATCTCCCCCGCTTTCTCTCTCTCTCACACACACACACACACACACACACTCACACACACTCACACACACACCTCCCTCTGCTTTGGGCAGGATGTGCCACCGCTCCCAAGCCCCGACCAGCACGCCCTGGGGTCACCCAAGGGCTGAGAATAGAGCTCCCCACCCCACCACCTCCTCCACCTCCACTCACAGGCCACCTCCACCTTCCCATCCCACCTCCACCCCACCTCCTTCTCCATCTCCACTTCTCCTCCTCCTCCTCCACCTCCACCTCCACCCACAGCCCACCTCCACTCACAGCCCTGTCACCACACTTAGCGCCCCCCAGAGGACATCACTGGGATAGCTCCCAGAAAGCAACTGACATACACGGCCAGTCTGGATCTGGTTTAATAGCCCGGCCCAATCTGAGCCAGGCCAGAACCAGAACACAGCCAGACCAGAGCCAGAACACAGCCAGCCAAGAGCCAGAACACAGCCAGACCAGAGCCAGAATACAGCCAGGCCAGGGCCAGCTCCAGATTAGATTAGATTAGATTAGATTAAATGTTATTGTCATTGCAAAAGTAAGTACAACCAGTACAACAAAATGCAGTTTAGCATCTAACCAGTGGTGCAATCATTACAAAGTGCTTTTTTTTCTTTATAACAGTGCAAGAAATACATAACCCAGAATGCAGCATGATCCGTTCTGCACATAAAGTGCATATCTGAGCTGTGCGTAATCAGACAGCGCATAGTCAGCGCATAGTCAGCATCAGATGCCCAACCAGTTTTGCAGCTGCCAAGCCACAACCATGCAACGGTTACACACATGCCCAAGTCCAAACATACACATATAGCCCTTTATGATGTTTGCTGATGGCTCCATAGGGAGACACTTCCTGTTGCTCTGCGCGCAGGTCTGCACAATGCCATTGACATGTGCGCTTGGGAAGGGCTCAGGAAGCCTTTGTGTGCTCTGGGAGCCTGCGCATGCAACAGCCTCCATGCTGTCCTGACTCGACTGCACCCACACACAAAGCACAAGCTAATTATCTGGACTTGGAAATGATGCATTCAATTTCTTTTCTTTTTTTTTAGGGGGGGGGGAGGGGATGGGTGGGGGGTGGAGGCGTAAACAAACAGTCCTTGACGTTACACAGCTGCCTCTTTCTCAGTGACGAGAGGAGAGTCAGGGAAGGGCACTGGGTCCATGGTTCCTGCTCTGAATTATATTTCTCACACACACACACACACACACACACACACACACTCGGGTCAGAACTCTGTGTACCTTGCAGTCAACACAGCCCTTTCCCTATGACCGTGGGGCCACCCACGTCATAAATTATGCTCATTAAAAAAGATAATGAAGATAAGCACGCATGCCCAATGGAGTGAGCCGCTAATTGATTTATCATATTGGACAGTCGTTAATTGGAGCGTCTGCGCACTGTACCGGAAGGCGTCTTTAAAATTACATTGGCTCAAGTCTGGCTATGTCAGCTGGAGATTTACGGTGCTGCACACGGTTTAGTTTGACCTCAGCCATCTGACAAAAAAAGGCAAAACTCTTCAAAAGGCAGCTCGTTACGTGTACCTGTAAGCCACGCCCCGCGCGCTGTGTCTGACTGACGGCTGTGCAGTCGTCATGGAAACATGCGAATGCTCAGCGTTTTTTTTTTGAACTGCAAGGTTTCTCCTTTCGTGCAGAATAGACACAATGGCAGAAGAGTCGTATTTCAACAGATTCCGACAATGGCCAAAATAACCAGTTTACATATTTTTCCCAAAGAGAGATGCATTATAGACAAATAGCCTAAATGAACCGCCGGGAGGGGGTTGGGAGAAAGGTGAAACAAGTCGTGATCCCTCCCCCTGAGCAACAGTGCCAAGCAGGCATGTTGGTGAAGCCCACTTCAGGCCACAAATTAGCAAATTAAGAAATAACTAGTGGTCAGTTACGCGTGGCTACAATTAGTCGTTGACGCGTAAGATAAGATCGCAGGCAGAGCGAATATCGTGTTCACCTCAGGAATTGTATCAGAAGTCATTTGGTGTCTCCACGTTAGCCACTATAGATATTAAAACAAAAATAATTGGAGAGGAATAAATGTAACAAGGTAAACAATTACGCATCGCTGACGTGAGGAGAGAACGTGCAACTCCAAACACGGAAATAACCTATATGTTGCATACGTCGTACAACAGCTAGTAGAGAGAACACGCGCCAATGTAAGCTCAGAAATGAGTAGGCAATGACAACAATGTGAAAATCTAGACTGTGTCTGCGCATCCACACTCACACACACCTAGCGTAGCCAGAATGTCCACGGACGCTAGCACAGACAAAAACAAGACCGCTCCGACACGCTGTAACCTCGGCACACTGTCAGTAGGCTACATTCCCCGGAACGCAGAGAATAGAAGGGATGGAACGTGATTGAACATCGTTCTGTGGGCTACTTACGTTGTTCCGCAGGTCTTGCAGGGCTACGCTCATCGTGCAGCGGGCAGCGGCATCGGCGTACAGGCTACTCTACCTCTGCATGGAAGTGCGCTGGCCAGCCCCCGGAGCCATCTCTCTCACACAAACCCTGTCACAAAACAACAGTAAATCCTGTCAGCGAGTCGTAAAAAATTAAACATTTACACGTTTATGTCAATAGGATGTGGGCTATACATCTCCGCCATGACAACTATGAGGAACCATACAACAGGCTTGCTACCTTCGCAATGATAAAACGTTTTCAGCAACGAGCTAATCTGTGCATGGTAGCAGATTCAGGCTGTTCGCCAGTGCCAAGAAAACGCACGTCCTTTCTTGTTCTCCTTGAAGTCTGGCAGGCAGCGTGTAGAAACACAAGGATGATTGTGAACAGATAACTATCTCCCCGCTGCCTCCCTCGTTATCTATAACCTACCCCGCCTGCTCTCTCTCTCTTTCCCCCTCTCTCCCTCCCTCTTTCTCTCTCTCTCTCTCT
>NC_085006.1:30993879-31001379 GCF_963854185.1 Sardina pilchardus
TACAAACAGCACAAACATAGTCCAAACATAACTCCTCAGCCAGGTACCTGTCATTTCCCGACTATTAGCCGCGGCTTATACATTGATCTTGCAACATTTCTTCAGCTATGAGGTTAATACAGGGGGGCAGTTTGGAGTTAATATGGTTGCGGCTTATATGCGGGAAATGACTGTAGATCAGATCAGAGCGGTAGAGAAAACCGAGTGGCGACACTCCCGTAAGAGACTATGGGAAAAATGCCAGCACTTTCCCATGCCAGTGTCCAGGTTATGGGAATTTTGGAACTATTACTGTAACAGCCAATCTCTTGGTCAGTAGTCAATGAGTTAATTGATTACACTCTCCAGTATCCAGAAATAAATCCCACCTTCCTGCGACTCAGCCACACAGCACAGCTCTCTTGGAACTTGTGTTAATTGCACATTTGAGAGATCGCCTATAGGTGCACATTTGAGAGATCGCCTGTGTTAGGTGCACAGGTGGAACCCACACATTGCAGGCCTTTTTCTCTCTGAATATGGAATTTCCCACCTCTGCATCCTTACACTGTGCACTTGGGTTCAGGCCTCAGAGATGGTATCAGAATAATGTTTATCTGAGTATGTTTACAGTATCTGCTGTGATACTGTGATGAATGTGGAGCAGTTGAAGCTGATCCCCGCCTGTGCTTGTGTCTCTGCTCCTCAGGATGGACTGTGTCATGTGTTTTCTTACTGTTTACAGTAGATTTGCTAACATGCTAAAAGCGCTGGAGAGATGGACACGCTTCACTGGCCTCATATTCACATGATGGGTGTGGACTTAGGAGCAGCGCAGAAGACCATTCTACTGTTACACAACAACACACACACCAGCTGCAGCCATGGGGATCATTTCCCATTCTAAGTGCGTGCTGAGTTATATGATCTCGTATGCATGACGTCGTGATATTCACCATTATCGCAGACATCTCATCTGTCATGGGGATTATTATGTAACATATAGGCCTACTGTAAAATAAACACATTTCTCCTGGCTTGCTGTTATTGGTATACACATACTGCCATCTGGTGACCAAAGTAAAAAGCTCATGTATTGGATAAATGACCGTTCTGTTATAATACTATTGTTACAGTAATAAACTTCATTCATGGTGGATGTTCACTGTCCACGAACATTTAAGAAGATACAATTGTTTTTGATTTGTGTTTTGTCGAGTAGACAGTGGACTATTACATTATTCATTCTTGTGTTATTGAGACGAGATCTTTATCTTGATATCACCTCGCTAGCCTACACGGCATGCTCATATTATATAACGTGCATGTTGTCAAGTGGTCGATGTCTTCCTCCCCCCACTGGTGCATTATTGAGAAGGTGTCTGCTATGCTGTGGGAGGTCAGGAAGTCTTCTATCTCTGCGTGCTACGCTGTTGCTATGATATGTCATCATAAACAGAACCATCCAGAGTGCGCGCAGTGCAGTGATGAGACTGCTCAGACGGAGCTCTGCTGATGCTCCCGCTAATCACCACGCGCTCCTGTTCGCTTGTGTCGGGCTGCCTCTGTTTGCCCACCATCCTTTGAGATAAATGAATGCCGCGTTTGTTTGGCTTTGTCTGATGTGGGCCTTAAAGAAATCTCATTTGTCAAAAGGAAATAATTATCAGGCATAGCTGAAAACACTGACCTCAGATCAATAGGGGGAATGGCAGTTATCAGGCCAGATGCATTCAAGCTCAAACAGCATTCTGAAAGTTCATTTACAAAGTGTGATTGGAAGATCTGTCATAAAAGAGGGCAGGCAGGAAGGGGCAGGAACAGACATATGATTGCGTAATGCCAATGATTAGACATTCCCTCATGTCTGTAAGATATCATTTCATACAGGTGTCCACATTGCTTTTGCTTTCAAAAAGAAATATGCCAAATTGTTTGTTGTTTGCATTTTTTTAAAAAAAACATTGATTTATTACTGCTCTAATGATACACACAAAGATAAGAGATGCGTTTTAAAAAGTTGCGTTTTAATTTTTTTTTTAATGCTTTATTGAACAATTCAACACAATACAAAGATAAGAGATGCGTTCACACTGTGCTCATACTCTGCCATGTGCCAGAAGAAGAGGATGCCTGCACTTGGACCTCTGCATCTTTTAAACTAAAGTATCAGAACACTCAAGTGATGTGTTCCATTGTGTAAGTATCATTGTGAAATGACTAATTTCATGCATACGATACGATACGATACTATTACCATTCCCTTTATATGGAGAACGCTACGAAAGAAGGTTCTGGCTCCAGTTCTAATCCTAGTTCCACTTCTTCAGAGTAAAGGGCCGTTCACACCAAGAACGATAAAAAACATTCACACTGACCAACAATGAAAAAGTCTCTCCTTGTGTTAATAAATGTGATGGGTTTTGATTGGCTGTTAGCTTTTTATCATTCTCAAAATCGCTCTGAAAGTGATCCCCAACGATATTGTTCTTCATGTTGTTATCGTTGTTGTTTATGTATGAACACCATCATTCATATTAACGAGAGCAATATTTGTTTATAGTTATCGTGATAGTTATCGTTCTTGGTGAGAACGGCCCGTAAAATCTGGTTCTGGTTCTAGTCCTAATCTTAGTTCTAGTTCTTCAGAGTAAGTCCTGGCTCTGATTCTAATCTTAGTTCTAGTTCTTCAGAGTAAATTCTGGTTCTGGTTCTAATCTTAGTTCTAGTTCTTCAGAGTAAGTCCTGGTTCTGGTTCTAATCTTAGTTCTAGTTCTTGAGAGTAAGTTCTGGTTCTGGTTCCTCAGGCCTGCTGGGTCTGCTGCTGCTGCTGCTGCTGGGTGTGCTGGTTCTGCGGAGGCTGTGGCAGCCTGATGGGGTGCTTGTTGGCGCCGCGCTCGTGCCAGCAGACGTCGATGAGCGGGTACACTTTCCCCTGCAGCTCCGCCTGGAACGAGTAGACGGCCCGCAGCTCGTCGGGGCTCCCCGCGTCGTAGAAGGTCAGCTCGCCCTTCTCGTAGTCCAGGAACACGCCCACCGTCTCCAGGGGCGACGGCAGCGGCAGGACCACGCGCGGCACGGCGAAGGCTTCGTACACACGGCCCTCACGGCACCCGATCAGCCACACGCCCGCCTCGGGGCTCTTGGGCAGCTTAGCCTTGCGCCCGGCCGTGCCCTTGATCAGGCCCAGACGCCACTTAGGCTTGCTGCCCACACACACCTGCAGAACACAGCTACAGTCACACACACACCTGCAAAACACAGCTATAGTCACACACACCTGCAGAACACAGCTGTATTCACACACACCTGCAGAACACAGCTGTATTCACACACACCTGCAGAACACAGCTATATTCACACACACCTGCAGAACACAGCTGTATTCACACACACCTGCAGAACACAGCTATATTCACACACACCTGGAGAACACAGCTGTATTCACACACACCTGCAGAACACAGCTATATTCACACACACCTGGAGAACACAGCTATATTCACACACACCTGGAGAACACAGCTGTATTCACACACACCTGCAGAACACAGCTATATTCACACACACACCTGGAGAACACAGCTGTATTCACACACACCTGGAGAACACAGCTACAGTCACTTGGGCTTGGTACCCACATACACCTGGTGAAAATAGCTGTATTCACTTGGACTGTGTCCCCACTCACCTCCCAGTATAGTGATGCCCACTCACCTCCCAGTATAGTGATGCCCACTCACCTCCCAGTATAGTGATGCCCACTCACCTCCCAGTATAGTGATGCCCACTCACCTCCCAGTATAGTAATGCCCACTCACCTCCCAGTATAGTGATGCCCACTCACCTCCCAGTAGTGCTTGCCCGAGGAGAAGCCGCGGCTGGCCAGCAGGCAGTAGCTGTAGCTGAAGCGCTCGGGGTTGTTGGGCAGGCGGCTGGGCAGCGCGCTGCACTCCACCAGGGTCCGGTCTGCGCTCAGGAGCAGCATGGGGTGGGCCGTCAGGGGGTCCAGCTTCAGAGGAACCGGGTCTAGGGGGGGGGGGGGGGGGGGCGGGAGGGTGGAGAGCACCATTTTCTCTCTCTAGACTTCAACATCCATTCACATTTGCGTTTATTCTTTTACAAAACGCTATTGTCCAAAGATCCGAAGATGAAGAATAACATTCAAACAGCAGCGCAGATGAGACCCTGATATGCTAGTAGTCTTCAATATGCCCTCTGAGCCCTGATATGCTAGTAGTCCTCAATATGCCCTCTGGACCCTGATATGCTAGTAGTCTTCAATATGCCCTCTGGACCCTGATATGCTAGTAGTCCTCAATATGCCCTCTGGACCCTGATATGCTAGTAGTCTTCAATATGCCCTCTGGACCCTGATATGCTAGTAGTCCTCAATATGCCCTCTGGGCCCTGATATGCTAGTAGTCTTCAATATGCCCTCTGGGCCCTGATATGCTAGTAGTCTTCAATATGCTCTCTGGGCCCTGATATGCTAGTCTTCAATATGCCCTCTGGGCCCTGATATGCTAGTAGTCTTCAATATGCCCTCTGAGCCCTGATATGCTAGTAGTCTTCATTATGCCCTCTGGACCCTGATATGCTAGTAGTCTTCAATATGCCCTCTGGACCCTGACATGCTAGTTGTCTTCAATATGCCCTCTCAGCCCTGATATGCTAGTAGTCTTCAATATGCCCTCTGGACCCTGATATGCTAGTAGTCTTCAATATACCCTGGGGCACATTTGCGCTCACAATGCTGATTAAACTGCTCATTTGTTATGATAATGTTTACTGTAGTTATTGCACATCGATTTGGACAGAAGCGTCTGCTAAGAACCATGCACGGAGCTACTGTAGGCAGTCCACACTCTCACACTGAGGTATCAGACTTAACGCATAGTGAGTGTGCACACACACACACACACACACACACACACACACACAGTGGTGTCCAGTTACTGGCGGGCAGGACAGATCTGTAAAGGGCCACGTGCGTTAAGAGGCGGACATCCCGGGTCCACGTAGCTCAGATCGTTAGTGATGTCAGTGATGTGATGTGTTGGAGAGACAACAGGTGGAGAATATGCAGGACTTTTACTCTGTGGACCCAGGACGTCTGCCTCTGGCGTTCGGTGAGTTCAGTCAGAGAATGTCTAATAGGGGGAGAACGACCACTCTCTAAATACTTCCGCATGGTACTGAAACTAGAGGGCGATCAAGTGGAGAAGGAATGGAGGTGAATGAAGTTTCTCCTAAAATCCACTTTTCTCTGGATATATTTTTTTTGTGTAGAAATCGGAATATTGCATGCGAAAGGGGGGTCAAAGAAAATACACAAGGCTGAGTATTAGATTTTTTAAGTCCCTTGATTGTTCTAAAAAGCCTTTCAAACATGTCAATGACGTCATTCATTAGCAGGATGCTAGTGTGTTATGGGCAACAACAACCAAGCCTGTGAGAAACCAAAGGGCCATAAGTAATTGTTCATTCAACTTTCAACCAGGTGAATCAGACCAATTTAGCCGTCTAGCCTCATAGACCCCCATTGTTTTTGCACTTGCTCGTGATCGCCCCTAGCGGAACTGCAACAGGAACTGCAGGTACAATGGAGTTAATAGCGAGTGGACCGGCTCTCTCTAAATGGGCTCTGGTTCAGTGGGGTTCCGGCTCCTTACCCGGCAGTACCCTCCGGTGCAACCGCTTCCAGACGGCCATCTTGATGTCGTTGTGCTTGAAGCCGGGGTCAAAGTTGATGGAGCTGTAGATCCTCTCCTCGCGCTGCTGCCGCTGCTGGCCCTCTTTAAATCTGCCCGCAGGACACACACACACACACACACGTGTTCATACGCATATGCATTATGCACGCACGCACACTCGCACACGCACACACACACACGTACAAATCAAACATGCACACATGCATACAGTACATACACACACACACACACTCACATGACACACACAAGGGCAAAATGTACAAGGACAAAGACACACATATGTACATGCACAGACACACATTCATGCACGCACGCACACACACACACACACACACACACACACACACACACACACACACACACACACACACACACACACACACACACACACACACACACACACACACACACACACACACACACACACACACACACACACACACACACACACACACACACACACACACACACACACTGTATGCCCACACCCCCACCACATGCAATATTCATGCACATCATGCTGCAGTCCTATATTGTTTCCAAGCAGTTTCTAATCTGGTCCGCAACAGGGACGCAGTGCCAATACCCAGTGGCCTTGCACACACACACACACACACATCCACCCACACACACACACATCCACCCACACACACACACACACACAAACTCAACTGCGCCTCGTGCCAACTCCATTATGCTTTAATGAACCCTAAAACCCGACACGGGACCGGGACTCACCTTGGAGCGATCGATCCGTACTTCTGCAGAGGAGGGAGAACAACAAACCCATTTATCAACCCCCACGCACATCATAATGAAACAGCATTTTCATCTATCCGTGGGGGGGGGGGGGGGGGGGGGGGCACAGCTCTGGACCAAACAGCTCTGGACCAAACAGCACTGGACCAAACCCAGTGGGTCGCCAAAGTTCTGGCCTCAGCCCAGCGGGCCCCCATACATCACGGCTCTACCTTAGTCACGGGTTTGGTAATGCCTCAGTTCTGATCGGGCCTATATACAGTACTACATTTATATACTACACATGTGTAGCTTATAAATGTGTAGTTTATAAATGTGGTATATAACTGTGTAGTATATAACTGTAGCATATAAATGTAGTTTATACATTTAGTTTATAAATGTGTAGTTTATATAACAAATGTGTAGATGTTTCCCCTCTCTCCGAAGGCGAGGTGGCTCTCGTAGCTGAGTGTGTATCAGTGTGTACTGTATCTCACCATGATGAAGGCCAGGTGGCCCTCGTAGCTGAGTGTGTATCAGTGTGTACTGTATCTCACCATGATGAAGGCCAGGTGGCCCTCGTAGCTGAGTGTGTATCAGTGTGTACTGTATCTCACCATGATGAAGGCCAGGTGGCCCTCGTAGCTGAGTGTGTATCAGTGTGTACTGTATCTCACCATGATGAAGGCCAGGTGGCCCTCGTAGCTGAGTGTGTATCAGTGTGTACTGTATTTCACCATGATGAAGGCCAGGTGGCCCTCGTAGCTGAGTGTGTATCAGTGTGTACTGTATCTCACCATGATGAAGGCCAGGTGGCCCTCGTAGCTGAGTGTGTATCAGTGTGTACTGTATCTCACCATGATGAAGGCCAGGTGGCCCTCGTAGCTGAGTGTGTATCAGTGTGTACTGTATCTCACCATGATGAAGGCCAGGTGGCCCTCGTAGCTGAGTGTGTATCAGTGTGTACTGTATCTCACCATGATGAAGGCCAGGTGGCCCTCGTAGCTGAGTGTGTATCAGTGTGTATCTCACCATGATGAAGGCCAGGTGGCCCTCGTAGCTG
>NC_085006.1:31006379-31026379 GCF_963854185.1 Sardina pilchardus
ACTGTTAACACATAGAACAGAGTGGCAGGCTTTGAAGTAGAGATGCACGGTTTGTAGGCTACTTCACCAGTAGGTGGCAGCGTTTCATAATCTATTAGTTCACTGAGCTGCCTTCTCTGATGACGTTTCATAAGCTGCCTTCTCTGATGAAGTGTCATAATTTGGCAGGGTGAATATCCAACAGGCATTGCAGAAACGTTATTTGTATTATGGTGTACATAGTGATATATTTAATGATAGTCTGGTTAAGTCATTAGGTTACGTCTTGCATCCATACATTTATACAGATCTGTTCGTTTATAATCCAGACCTGTTCATAACCCATCCTTTGTGAATTGCTTAAAAAATGATAATAATAATAAAAACATATTAGAACAAACTTGGACCTTAACCGCACACTTTCTCATGTAATTATCATCCCCAACACAGTCTTCGAAATAACCACCATGGCAGCGCCCCCTAGTGTAAATCTTTGCTCAATGGTGTTTTTTGCCCCCAACGGCACCTTCCAGGCAGCACAGCCTAAAAGGCACTACCTTTACCCTATTCCTAACCCTAACCCCCTCAACCCTCATCCTACCCCTAAACTGAGGGGAGTAGTGCCTTGAAGGCAGCGCTGCCTGGAAGGCATGGAGGGCAAATAATACCAAAGACCTTCCTGCTCATCACTGTTCCAGGCTGCAGTTTTATTCCAGGTTTCCTTCTGCTCCATTGCTGCTGCTGGCTGTGGAGCCGCTGTAAAAGGCTGAAGCCCACAAGCTCCATAGAGAAGGCATGCTCACTGTAATACAGAATTGATATTTTACTAGATGGATTTCTACATTAGCATTGTTTCATTGGGGAGTTCAGCTGCAAACCCCTCTAAACCCATCTGACTACTGTTCTTTTAAAGAGACACTTCACCGATTAGCATTAAGCTTTGTATCTTTAGAAAACCAGTCATGTTTTTGAATGGTCGTGCATCATTCCCTCAGTTTGCCTTGAGATGGGAGAAATACGGATTTCAATGAAACTCATGAATAGGACTTTCTGCTTTCAATGATGCAAAATGATGATTTTAACGTCATTGAAAGCAGGAAGTCCAACATTGATATCCGTATTTCTCCCGTCTCAAGGCAAACTGAGGGAATGATGCACGACTATTCAAAAACATGACTGGTTTTCTAAAGATACAAAGCTTAATGCTAATCGGTGAAGTGTCTTTTTAAATGAGTAGTTTTTTTTAACAGGCCCCTATACTGTAGGCTTTTTGCCCACAACTCCATATTTCAGACCAGGAAGTGAGTGGTATTTAGCCGGTTTTGATTAACGGAAGTTAGGAAGTTATTTGATTGTCGTGTGGAGAGTATTCACTATATACCCATAAATATCTCATCTTTGACGGAGGTGGCGTCTAGAGGGTTTTGCATCCGAACTCTCTGAACATCTACATGAGTATTTATTAACATTTTCCAGTTAGGATGCATCAGAACAACAGTGTGACATTTATTACTTGAGAAATACGTGGACACAACAGCAAATAAATCATATCTAGACTGAGAGAAAAGATTTGTTTAAAATCACCTTTATTTCAAGATTTTGTTCTTACAGATCTTAAGGCATCTGCAGAGGTCACATTTCTTGCAGAGGTAAAAAAAAATCCCTTTCCCCACATGTTGGACCAGGGGGATGATGAACAAGGTTGATAAATTTTTTTGGCATTTTTTTCTTTTAATATACTTTAATTATCAATAATCTTTACTTACAGCTATTTTTTTTATTATTTCTTAACTCTTGATTTCTTACAGCGGTCAGACATCAGTGAGATATAGGATAAGGAGGGGATACAGTGTATTTCTTTCTCTTTTTTTTAAATCCATTAATATGTACATGGAGGAACACAACACGGCACACTCACGTACACACAGCAGGCTACACAACACTACAGGAGAGAAGACCACATCAAACTCATAGCTTTGATACGCCTATTTACAAGTCGCTAGTATGGCACGATGTCGCTAGGCTCTCACTTAACTGGTGCAAGGGGCGGGGGCAGGGGGGATGGTGAGGAGGGGCGATGGGGTGTGTGTGTGTGTGCTTTTTGCTTCTTGTTCATCTGCTTTTATTGATACAGTGTCTTGGTTATTTTGCTTTTCTGTTCGTACTGGCTAAGACAGTGTGTGTGTGTGTGTGTGTCAAAGGTGAGGGGTGTGGGAACAGGCAGGCAGAGTGGGTAGTCAGAGTAATACATGAGGAGATAAAGGTGGAGTGGGGAACGACCTTTGACCCGGAAGCACACCCCATGCTACTGAAACGGTGTGATTAGCCCACGTGCCCTCTTGTCTGGAAGGTCAGGAAGAGCCCGTCTGGTGGGGGGGGGGGGGGGGGGGGGGCAGACCAGGAGCAGGGCTTGTATGTGTGTGTGTGTGTGTGTGTATGTGGGGAGGGTATACATATGTTGGGTGGGTGTCGTGGGTGGGGCAGTTGCTATGGAAATGCACAAGGTTGGGCATCATGCTGCTCAAGCGGACGCCCAGGGTGGGGGGAGGGGGGGGGGGGGTAAGGGGACGGATTGGAGCAGCAGGTGGACGGTGGATGGGGGGGTGGGGGGGGGGGGGCGTCTACTCGGACACCGTCACCCGGAACGTGACGCGGCCCAGGAACTTGTCACGCTCGTCAGCGTTCTTCAGGTTGGAGCCGTCCACCTTGCACTCGATGGTGATCTCCGTGTTGTAGTCCTCCTTGGCCAGGTGCAGCTTCACACCCACCAGGGGCTGCACGTACTCGGTCTACACACACACACACACACACACACACACACACACACACACACACACACACACAGAGATGAGACGAGACGAGAGGAGTTACACACACACACACAAAGTAGAGGAGAGGCGAGACACACAAAGAAAAATGTCAACACACACAAAGACATAACACGTTCCATTTGCCACACGTCCATTGTGTTGGTTATTTAACGTGTGTGTACTCCATGGCTACTGAGCTGATATTCGTGTTGTTGATCGCACCATACACTGTGGGCTGAGCAACAGCACAATCACAGGGCTTAATGCACACTTACTGTACTGTGCCTGAAGTATCAGAAATATTTGAATTTGTTATATATTTCAGACGTAAGTCGCGCCTGACTTGTGACACGGTGCGTAAGACCTGTAAGCCCTGCAATAGTTATAGTTCACTGATCAATACCTGACTTAAGCGGCATTCACACCAAGAACGATAACGATAACGATAACGATAGCTATAACCATAACCATAACCATTGACACCAAGAACCATAACCATAACCATAACGATAACCATTCACACCAAGACCGATAACAATATCAATAACAATATCAATAACAATAACAATATCAATAACAATAACAATAACGATAAGGATGACGACAACTATAACCATAACGATAACCATTCACACCAAGAATGATAACAATAACGATGACGATAACTATAATCATAACCATAATGATAACCACAATCATAACCATAACCATAACCATAATGTGTCCACACTGACCAACGATAAGTCTCCTGGTGTTAATGTGATGGCTAAAACGTGATGGTTCTGATTGGCGTTCTGAAAGTGATCCCCACTGATATTCTTCTTCGTGTCGTTATCGTTATAGTTTATATGTGAACGGCGTCATTCATATCAACGACAACGATATTTGCTTACAGTTATTGTTCTGGGTGTGAACAGGCTTTTATTCATTACAATATTCAATTTGCTTTTTAGTGTCAATACGATTTCATATCAGGAGCCGCCCTTTTTCAGTCTATGACCACAGTGAACACACACACCCACACAGGCACACACAAGCATGAACAGCCGATGTTTGACTTACATGTAATTGTTTTCCGTAGTAGGGGAAGAACATCTTGTCAATCTTGCCCCGAGGGGGGTAATAAGAGAACGTTAGAGGGGTGTCTCTCTGGAGGAAGAGGAGGAAGATGAGGAAGAGGATGGGCATGAGGAAGGTCGTCAAGTGGCCAGACCCACACTTACACACACACACGGCGAGGTAGAACTTTCGGCGAGTGACTTTCCGTTCACACACACATATAATTACACATACGGACACACACACACTCACACACACTCATAATTACACACACACACACACACACACACACATATATACTAAAAATGGTGTGCACCAAATGTGATCCCCAAAACACATACACACATTTGTTCTCACACTGACACTTGTGCAGGCACACACACCCTTCAGCAATGAGCTTTGAGTATATCCACCACTAACAGAAGATGTGTGAGGTATGATATAAGCAAACATTTCAACAAATAACAAACAATATTCCCCCCCCCCCCCCCCCCCCCATATCAACAGTCACATTGTGCACTATAATAGAGTCACAAAAGCAGAAATGAGAGATGTGTGTTCAGCCTGTGTCCATCCAGAAGCTGAACCTACCGACTTACCTCAGCCTGGGGGCCTTAGCAGCCTGGGGCCTTAGCGGTGGCACATGAGAAGCCATCGTGTGGCTGACCTGCTATGAGCTGCATCTGGAGTTAGTGCGCAGCTGAAGAATGAGCGGTTATGCTAGCGCTAGCGCCAGCATTAGCACTAGCGCTGTGCTAGCACTCGCTTCAGTTTAAGGATGAGCGGCTGCGCTCACGCCTGCACTAGCACTAGCGCTGTGCTAGCACTCGCTTCAGTTTAAGGATGAGTGGTTACGCTAGCGCTCTCACTAGCACTAGCGCTGTGCTAGCACTCGCTTCAGTTTAAGGATGAGCGGCTGCGCCCGCGCCTGCATTAGCACTAGCGCTGTGCTAGCACTCACTTCAGTTTAAGGATGAGCGGCTGTGCTCGCGCCAGCACTAGCACTAGCGCTGTGCTAGCACTCGCTTCAGTTTAAGGATGAGTGGCTGCGCTCGCGCCTGCACTAGCACTAGTGCTGTGCTAGCTACTCGCTTCAGTTTAAGGATGAGCGGTTACGCTAGTGCTCGCGCCTGCCTTAGCACTAGCGCTGTGCTAGCACTCACTTCAGTTTAAGTGGAAACCCAGATGGAAACCCAGATAGCGGCAGATCCTGAAACAGATCCGGGCCAGAGACAGATCCGGTTCCTCTAAAACAGGAACCCAGATCAGTGCCCAGAGCAGATCCAGGCGAGGAGCGGATCTGGTCCAGAGTTTGCTACTATCCAGGCGAGGATGTTAAGTGTGAAGCGTGACGCGTGGGGAGAATTTAAAAGTCTGGCGGAGATTTTAAATTCATGCGTACGGTACTACAAAGCGCTGCATCCATCTGATCGGGATGTTGTGCACTCAACGTCTGACCTCAGAAGGCCAGGGAGACCCTCTGTGACGCTACTAAGGAGATGAATACTACTAAGATGGTTACTCCTGAGATGGCTACTCCTAAGATGGTTACTCCTGAGATGGCTACTCCTAAGATGGCTACTCCTGAGATGGGAAGGCGATAAAGCGAACACAGTGTGTACTCGAATCAGAATGACGAGTACACAAGTTTCTCTACTGGCTTCTTTCGAGAGTAGAGGGCACTATGTCTAGGGTCACCATATAACTTTAAAACCACCAGCTCATAGTTCAAAGGTCATCTAGGGAGCAGGGAGGAGTGAGAGATAGGGATTGGGGGCGAACAGCGCCTGTCCTTAGTGTGGACTTGGCCTGGGTCTGACCCTAAGACAAAACCACTACCACCCTGTCTCTCCTCTCTTACTGGGATGTGTAGAAACACACACAACCACTACCATCCTGTCTCTCCTCTCTTACTGGGATGCGTAGAAACACACACAACCACTATACCATCCTGTCTCTCCTAGTCCTGTAACTGGGATGCGTAGACGCAAATAGAGTGTCTGGACAGATTAACTGAGGGGGGTGTGTGGACCTGCATCATGGCGGCTAAATGTCACAACAGAAGCTTATAGGCCACAAAGGGACTTTAACATTAGTAACAGTTTTGTACTCTATATGGGGTTTAACACTAGGGCTAGTCTTGTAGTGTACTGTATAGGCGTTTAATACTAGTACTGGTTTTGTACTCTGTAGAGACTTGAGCACTAGTACTAGTTTTGTACTGTACTATGGGTTTAACACTAGTACTAGTCTTGTACTCTGTAGAGACTTGAGCACTAGTACTAGTTTTGTACTGTACTATGGGTTTAACACTAGTACTAGTCTTGTATTCTAAAGGGGTTTAACACTAGTACTAGTCTTGTATTGTATATGGGTTTAACACTAGAACTAGTCTTGTATTCTAAAGGGGTTTAAAACTAGTACTAGTATTGTATTCTAAAGGGGTTTAACACTAGTACTAGTCTTGGACTGTATAGGGATTTAACACTAGTACTAGTTTTGTATTCTAAAGGGGTTTAACACTAGTACTAGTCTTGTATTGTATATGGGTTTAACACCAGTACTAGTCTTGTACTGTATATGGGTTTAACACTAGAACTAGTCTTGGACTGTATAGGGATTTTAACATTAGTACTAGTTTTGTACTCTGCTATACGCACCATTTCTTATTTCTTATATTCTCTACCTGGTACTGCTATTGTCTCTGTGTTATTGCTGTTATTGATGGTGTTCACTCTCCCATGAGCCAGAAAGAAACACAATTTCAACCCTCTACTGTATAGACTGATATGTTTTGTATGTATAGCAGAATTGACAATAAAGCTGATGTTGACTTTGACTGGCAAGGGTGCAAGAGTGTTGTTTACCCCACACGCATGGCTGCAAAACCACACATGTATGGGAGATGGGAGTGCTGAGCAGCTAAGAGAGTTTTGCAGCCTCTTCACCTGATGTCTGTGCTTTAATAATGTCCGATACAGACAGCAGGGGTTTGAAGGTGACTACACACGCATCTGGCATGAAGGCTGCTGTTTTACAGTCAGACACTGAAGCGTCACATCACAGGAGCTTGGAGAGAGAGAAGCGCGGAGATATGGAGCAGGGCTGGGGCTAGGGCTAGGACCCAGGGGAGACAGCAGAAGGAGGGCGGGTGGGGAGGGGGGTGGGGCTAGAGGACCCGACGTCTTACCCACCAGAGAAGTGAGGGTGCTACAGGCAGCGTGGAGAGAAACCAAATACAAACAGGTGTGTAAAAAAAACACACCTGACAGAAGGCGCACACACACACACACACACACACACACACACACACACACACACACACGGCACACAACATAGAAATAGTGAAAAAAGACACAGAGAGCTATAGGTGCTGGAGTGGCCTATCGGTGGCCCATGCTGCGTCCACAGCCCTCTTCCCAAACCCTGAACCCCTGGAACACAGAGACAGGAAACAGACACACAGAGACAGGAAACAGACACACAGACAGACAAGAGGTGGCGAGGCCGGCGATCAACGTTACCTTGGCTGTGCAGTTGATAAAGGGCTCTCCCTTGGGTCTCAGCCCAATAATCTAAAATGATAAATAAATAACCAACAAGCATCATTCATCACTCAGACATGTCATGGTACAGTCTCTTAGCCGGCTAGCTTCTTAACTGTGCTAAAGGTTAGCTGCTAGCTTAGCTTGAGGGCTACGCCACGTGTTTGAGCTTCTTCTGTGCTTTTGTGTGCGTGAGATGTGACGACTGTGATGTTTAACACCTGCTACTGACTGTAGGATGTCTTGTGTGACGGAATGCGGAACATTCTCTGAAGCCCCCCCCCCACACACACACCCGCCCCCCGAAACCTGACACAGGGGGGGCACCCATTCATCTCGAGCATGGACAGTCACACAGCTGGGGAGCAGGGAAGGGGGACTAATAGGACTACAAATCCCACAATGCACCCCCACACTCTTCCCCAGTGTTGCCAACTCTCACGATTTTGGTGTGAGACCCATGAGAGTCCTGTCCCAGACTTCCATGGAAAACCATATTCCACTGACTTCAATGCGTCTCACACCAAAACAAATGCAAGCGTTCTTGGTCAATCTGAGAGTTGCCACACCTGCTCTTCCCCTGGTAGCCAACAGGTCAGCCTCAGGGGCCACCAAAAGTACTACAAGACCCATAATGCACCTCACACACACTCCTCCCCAGGAGACAAGGAAGTGGGGCCATGAAGTAAGACAGCTAGGGCCGTGAAGGTGTTGGTGGCACCCTGTTCACATTAACCTTCTGCACAGCTGATGCAGACAATCAGACAATACAGTACACAGGACTCTCTTGTCCGTGCTGGCCACCGGGTCACAAAGCCAGAGCTGGGGAGGAGGTGGGGGGTGACGGCTCTCACCCTGTTCATCTTGACCAGAATGCAGGGCTTGTCCTATTTGTAGTCCCATTTAAACTATAAACTACATATCCCACAATGCCCTTCCCCACACTCTGATCACATGTGTGGGAGCGGCGGCGATTGGGCGACTCACCCTGTTCATCTTGACCAGGATGCAGGGCTTGCCCTCGGAGTAGCCGAAGGTGGTGTCAGCCAGGCCCGAGCACTGCCGCAGCTGGCTGCGCTTGAACTGACACACCTTCTTCACCTGCTCCTCGTCCTGCTCCGTGTACTCGTTCACCATGCACAGGTCGTTCTTCTCCTGCACCGTGTCGTTGTACTCTGGAAAGACAAAGCAAGCAAGTTTACATTTTTGTTTTTATTTAAATGCGTTTTTATGTTCCTTCTCTTGTTCTTATTTATTAATGCACAACCTTTTCCTGTAAACTCGTCGTCATTGTAAATGAGGGAACCCTCAATGCCCTATGAGTATAAATAAAGGTATGCTACAGCAGTTAGCTTCTACTATAATCAGTGGAACTCGCTACTCCAGACGTACATTCAAATTAATCTTTTAAAACTAGGCCTATGTGTACGGCTGTAAGGTTGTTGCGCTTGTTCATTGGTTCCTTTTGTCGCGTGCCGAAGTCTAAAAGTGCATGATGATAGAGAAGGCTTTCCTGATGATGTGAGGGGAGGTATTTATCTAAGGACATTGAGACATTAAAGAGGACATAGAATGGATGAATTGAGTATTACACTGTGTTCTCTGATGTTAAAATAGTATATATTCAACTTAACACAATTGCAATTTTACAAGCCTAATTAAAACCATATATTTAGGCTGGGTATTGAAATGGTCCGTTTGACTAAATGGCACCCTCTTTGGCAGCCCCAATTGAACTTCAATGGCTTTGCGATGTCTGACATCACAAACAGGCTCTTTTCTAATTTGCCCATTTTTTAGTGTCTATTTCTAAGTTCAAGATTTTCATATGAACGAGGGCACAACCATGCCTCCTGTTCATGATAGCTCTTTTTTTATGCACAAACTATCATAATTCATGAAAACCAAGAAAAAAATATTTCCATTCTAGGTCATTAGGTCTCTTAGGTCACTGGTGCATGCAAGGATTGAACCAAATCATCGGGATACGGCTTTGAGAGAGAATCAGAAGTAATTGTTGAAGAAAATGTACCATGGGCACAGTGATATCACAAACTACTACTGGTTGGTGCCTACGGGGACTATTTTCAGATGCTGTGTGATATCACTGCACTCATGGTACGCTCGCAACGTTCCTTGATTATTACGCCAGCATGAGAGTATAGTTCCATGTCAAATTAGCCTAGATCGCCACGTTTTTATTTTCCGTTATCCTTATTGCACTTTCTAACTTAAGAAGGGACAAGTTTTAAATGGGACAATTACCGCAAATCTGTGTCACTTTTAAAGCAACACTAAAGCACTTTTCCTCTGTCGAACGCACGCTATTTGTTCATCCAGCAAATAACGATGTCCACAGACAAGGTTGTGTAAGTTGCATGATTTTATGAAAGTATGATGTGTTGTGACAGATAGTGGGAGTAACAAGATGGATGACACAGCGATGCAAAGGAAGTCTGAAGCACGCAGGCTGCTGAGGACGCGAGACCAGCGCTAGAGACTGACCTCCACATGCGGCCATTTCAGAACCTCAGAGTCACTTCCCGTCACATGCAGACAAACGCCAACCCAATACACTGAGGCGCTCTGACATGAACATGAAATATACATTTGTTGAAGCCCTCACTCACACACACACACACACACACACACACACACACACACACACACACACACACACACACACACACACACACACACACACACACACACACACACACACACACACACACACACACTCCATATTCCCGTACTCCACTCCTATAGAGTGATGACAGTGCAAGGACACTGAGTCCAGCATTTGTAACCTTGACTTAACTGATGAATTATTCACAAACTGCAGCTTAACCACTATCCCCCCCCCCCCCCCACCACACACACACACACACATCACCACCCCCCAGAGCTGCCTACTTACTCTGCAGTAAGTTCTCCAGGTGCTTGACGTAGTTGGCGTAGTCCAGGGGATTGGAGCGGTTGAAGGAGATGTCCAGTACCTTGGGCCGGATCACCACACCTGCAGACAGGAAGGGGTCTTATCAGGAAGAGCACGGGACAGGAAGGGGTCTTATCAGGAAGAGCACGGGTCAGTGGCGTTCTATTCAGGCGTTCGGCCGAGCTTCCTCTCCACAGCCACTTACAGAGAAATCGTCACAGGGACGGGAGCATACTGTACCTATGTTCCCCAGGTCCTATGTTCCCCACTTTGGCTACACACAACACAAAACACACACCATACAGCACAGCACTGTACAGCAACACACATGATTGATTGAACCTCATTGAATCATAACCATACACTAGCACACTGAGATCAGCTCAGAATCTTCAGATTGCAACAGAAGTGGTAAGAACAGATCTTTCATCTATTTCCATCTCACAGATGCACTGTGATCACACATGCAGACACACACACACACACACACACACATACACACACACATGCAAAAACACGCACAAACACACACACATACACACACACACACACACACACACACACACACACACACACACAGCATATCTCATTGACAGCTCTCAGCCCCCGTAATGTCCTCTGCTTCAGATGGCAGGAGAAGACCTGCTGCTAACCACACACACACCACACAGCACAAACCACACACCACCTTACAGCACACACACCTTACAGCACACAGCACACACACCTTACAGCACACAGCACACACAGCACACACACCACACGCACACCACAGCACACACCACACACACACAGCACACACACCACAGCACCTTACAGCACACAGCACACACACCACGCAGCACCTTACAGCACACACACTGGCCCTATGAAGGTGGAGTGCGGAGGGAAGGAGAGGGGCCGAGCGGCAGGCTGTGGGAGGAATACATTATCACTGGGAACAGAGCACGAGTGTGGGCTGGAGAAACAGAAAACCTGTAGGCCATTACACACACACACACACACACACACTCACATAAACTCACGCACACACACACGCACTTGCACACACACGCACACACACTACACATTATTCACAGAATCAATACTACGCCCAGTGTGGATGGTGCTATAGTGCTTTCATCACACACACACACACACACACACACACACATATACACACACACACACACACAGTGCAAAGTGGCTGTGTGTAGGCGGGTGGCAAAGTATGCCCTCCAATGAAAGTATGTGTGCGTGTGTGTGTGTGTGTGTGTGTGTGTGCGTGTGTGCGTGTGTGTGTGTGTGTGTGTGTGTGTGTGTGTGTGTGTGTGTGCATGTATATGTGTGTGTGTACAGCAGAGGAGGCATTAATGGTTCAAGTCCAACAGCGAGACTAGCTCCTCAGTGAGCTAATGTGGTGTGTACAGTATGTGTGTGTGTGTGTGTGTGCCTCTGATGCTATAACTACACTACAACAGAGGGGGTGATGGAGCACAAAGACTCCAGCAGCTATTGATATTCTGTTATGGGGATGCTTTTACCATGAGTGTGTGCACTGCTTCATGTTCCGGTGTGTGTGTGTGTGTGTGTGTGTGTGTGTGTGTGTGTGTGTGTGTGTGTAGCCAGTGGCTGCCCTACTCTGCTGGTTACAATTATAGTGGACTGTGTGTGTGTGTGTGTGTGTGTGTGTGTGTGTGTGTGTGTGTGTGTGTGCGTGCCTGCGTGTGTGTTTTGTGTGCCTTTGCACAAATCTGAGAGTATGTGTGTGGGGGTGCATGAGCAAATGTGTGTGTGTGTGTGTGTGTGTGTGTGTGTTTTATTATTTACGAGTTCACACACACATGTGTGGACCGGAGATCCGAAACCACCAATCTAGTCTACTCCTGGAGCACTGTGGCCACTCCAGAGACCAGCTGTAGCGCTGCGGGCCGGGCCGGGTGTGGCCCAGATGTGGCCCAGATGTGAGCCGACTGCAGACCAGCTGGACACCAGAGGTGTCCTTCCACATACTCTCTCTACAGTAGTCGTGCGCTTCACACAGGTGATATCACTAACCAACTCATCTACCTGGCCGCTAATTAGGATCTACCTGGCTGCTAATTAGGATCTGCAGGTGATATCACTAACCAACTCATCTACCTGGCTGCTAATTAGGATGTACACAGGTGATATCACTAACCAACTCATCTACCTGGCTGGTGATTAGGATGTACACAGGTGATATCACTCACCAACTCATCTACCTGGCTGGTGATTAGGATGTACACAGGTGATATCACTCACCAACTCATCTACCTGGCTGCTAATTAGGATGTACACAGGTGATATCACTCACCAACTCATCTACCTGGCTGGTGATTAGGATGTACACAGGTGATATCACTCACCAACTCATCTACCTGGCTGCTAATTAGGATGTGCTGGTGATATCACTAACCAACTCATCTACCTGGCTGCTAATTAGGATGTGCAGGTGATATCACTAACCAACTCATCTACCTGGCTGCTAATTAGGATGTGCAGGTGATATCACTAACCAACTCATCTACCTGGCTCCTAATTAGCCCTTTTCACGGTGATGTCAGACAAAGTGTTGCTGGGTATCCTCCGGCATGTCCAGCCACCAAATACTACAGAAGAAGAAGAAGAAGAAGTATTCATGGGTTTCATCAGGTCCCTTTCCACAGGTGTATACAATCAAGCACCATGCAGTCTGCATTGATAATCAAGGTGCTTGATTGTAAACACCTGTGGAAAGGGACCTGATGAAACCTACTTCTTCTTCTTCTGTAGTATTTGGCGGCTGGACATGCCGGAGGATACCCAGCAACGTTTCGTCTGACATCACGTGAAAAGGGCTAATTAGGATGTGCTGGTGATATCACTAACCAACTCATCTACCTGGCTGCTAATTAGGATGTGCAGGTGATATCACTCACCAACTCATCTACCTGGCTGCTAATTAGGATGTACACAGGTAATATCACTAACCAACTCATCTACCTGGCTGCTAATTAGGATGTGCAGGTAATATCACTAACCTACTCATCTACCTGGCTGCTAATTAGGATGTGCTGGTGATATCACTACCCAACTCATCTACCTGGCTGCTAATTAGGATGTGCTGGTGATATCACTAACCAACTCATCTACCTGGCTCCTAATTAGGATGTGCAGGTGATATCACTACCCAACTCATCTACCTGGCTGCTAATTAGGATGTGCTGGTTCACTAAATGGCTGGATTCAATACTTAGAAAGGAACGATATGTCCGCACACAAGTATCTGCTCCTTAGTGTTTTGTAATGGTAGGTATCACCACATGTAAGGTTTCGGACCCAAGCCCTTCATAGATTCTGGTGTGCGGACTTATCGTTGTTTTCTTGGCATCTGCTTGTCTGTCCAGCACCCAGTTTTTTATCGCTTTTGGATGCGCACGCTGTGTCCTTGAACTCTTTTGGATCAAATACTTGGCAGGACTTTTACTCTCTGAATCCGGGACGTCCACCTCTGCTGGCCACCGATCTGCAGTCGGCTGACATTCGGGCCGCATCTGGGCCACGATCGGCCCGACCCGCAGCGCTACAGGGGTCTGGGAACTCAGGGTCCACAGCAGCAGAACTGACAGAAAAGAAGAAGGGGAGAGAGATAGAGAGGAAGAGATAGAGAGGAAAGGATGAACTGACAGAAAAGAAGGAGAGGAAGAAGATATAGGAAAGACATGCAGAGAGGGAGAGGATAGAGGGAGAGGGGAGAGGATAGAGGGAGAGGATAGAGGGAGAGGATAGAGGGAGAGGAGAGAGGGAGAGGATAGATAGGAGAGAGGGAGAGGAGAGAGGGAGAGGAGAGGGAGAGAGGGAGAGGGCAGAGGGGGAGGAGAGAGGGAGAGGAGAGAGGGAGAGGAGAGAGGGAGAGGAGAGGGAGAGGATAGATAGGAGAGAGGGAGAGGAGAGAGGGAGAGGAGAGGGAGAGAGGGAGAGGGCAGAGGGGGAGGAGAGAGGGAGAGGAGAGAGGGAGAGGAGAGAGGGGGAGGAGAGAGGGAGAGGACAGAGGGAGAGAAGAGAGGGAGAG
Organism: Sardina pilchardus; assembly: GCF_963854185.1. Taxonomy (NCBI): domain Eukaryota; kingdom Metazoa; phylum Chordata; class Actinopteri; order Clupeiformes; family Clupeidae; genus Sardina; species Sardina pilchardus. The sequence goes on from NC_085006.1 coordinate 31,020,762, forward strand.
GAGAGAGGGAAAGGAGAGAGGGAGAGGAGAGAGGGAGAGGAGAGCTCTGCTGCTCAATAACAACAGTGGAATTAAGGCTCTCTGATTAGGAACACATTTCACAGGAAGCTGAAGGCCACTGTAAGACAATGGGGAAAACAGAACAGTGGGAGAGAGGGAGAGAGAGAGAGAGGAAGAGAGAGAGAGAGAGAGAACAAGGGAAAAAGAGCAGAAAAAGTGCCTTGGGGAAACATGACCCTGAGAGAGAAGGAAAAACAGTAGAAAGAGTGACATGAAAAGGAATGGAGAGAGAGGGAAAAAAGCGAGAGGAAGAGAGAGAGAGATACTGTAGATCGAGAGCGCGAGAGAGAGAGAGAGAGAGAGAGAGAGAGAGAGGGAGGCCTGGGGCTCATTAGTAGTCCCTGTAGTGGTGTGACCATGTAGTGTTTTATATCAGCTCTCTTTCCCTCATCTTATCCTAAGATCCTTCCTCTCACACACACACACACACACACACACACACACACACACACACACACACACACACACACACACACACACACACACACACACACACACACACACACACACATCTTTTGCTCATCATATACAGTATATATAGGATCTCATATAAGTAAGATCCTTCCTTGTCCCTGTCTCTCTGATGCTGTTCCCTGACCCATCTCTCCGTGCCTCCATTGGCCAATAGCCCTGGGCAGACCATCGGCCTCCCTCAGTAAGGGGGGGGGGGCAGAGCATGGAATTCTCTGATACGACAGTAGGCCACACGGCTTTATGCAATATCATCCACAGCCAGTGCTAGTCCCCCCCCTCCCCATCTCATGGTGAGGTGTGTGTGTGTGTGTGTGTGTGTGTGTGCATATCTGTGGATATGAGTGTGAATGTGTGTGTGTGTGTGTGTGTGTGTGTGTGTGAGAGAGTGAGTGAGAGATGGATTGTGAAGAGGGAGGACAGCTCTCCTCTCCTATTCTCTTCAAATCTCATCCCTGATGCTGGTGCTTCATCCATCATTCCGCAGCTCCAGTCCCTTCACATTCCTCTCTTTCTCTCTCATTCTCTCTCACCCTCCCTCCATCTATCTGTGTGTGTGTGTGTGTGTGTGTATGTGTGTGTGTGTGTGTGTGTGTGTGTGTGTGCGTGAGTGTGTGTGAGTGTGTGTGAAGAATAGAGGCTTATTATAAATCTCTGGGAACCCAATACCTCTATTTTAAAAATTGGGCAGAATAAACACCAGTGACTCAACTGATAATGCTAATCCCAAACATCTGCGGTTTTACTATATAATACTTTGTAGTACAGAAATGTTACCTTTCACAATAAACTCTTTCTTATACTTTCTTATCACTGTATTGCGCATGCTGAGGTATAAGACAGGTTATACATAATGTTCATTATTTAATTACCATTGATTATACATTAAGTAGGTCTAATGTTGTTATGGTTACAATTACAAGATTTAAACTCTATTAGTAGTAGCCTATGACGATGAGCCGTCTGATCTATTTTTAAGGTGTTTCAATATCTAGCTTTAACAGATGCTTTTCAGCAAATCAGATCACACTGATCAGGGATTTCTAAGGTTACATTCTGTTGTATATACAGTGCCTATAAAAAGTATCCACCCCCCTTGGACATTTCCAGTTTTATGGCTTTTATAAATGGAATCTTGATTGATTTACAGTTTTTCTCAGTCGCTTTGGTGCTTTTCTCAGATCAGAATGAAAATTCTCATAACTATTAGTTAAACCTCCACAACATTTAGTCATTTGTGCACATCATAGTAGCAATTTCTCCTACTGAACAAATTGCAAATGGTTTTGGACATGTATCAGTTGCTTTCAGACAATTCTCTGCTGTTTTATAACATTATCATTTGCTTATATCATGTCAGTGAATGCTGAATAGTCGTTCCCCATAAAAGTAATATTCTTCATTTCATTGCTTGAGTCATTACACACACAATTGTTGAATGGCGAATGCATGAAGGCTAATCAGCCAATCAGGTGTGAGTTTGTTCATTAGCCAAAGAGTAGGCTACTGCATGCACATCCAAAAAACGATTAGAAACTGGGTGCTGGACAGACACGCATAGGAGAGAGAAGTCCACACACCAGAAAATGCTCCTGATTTTTTTATGGAATCACCATGTAACGTTTCGGGCCCCTAGCCCTTCATTAGACATAAAAGATGTTCATTAGCCAATCAGACGTGAGTATGCTGTGAGGCGGGTCGGGCCGGGCAGCTCACCTGGACTGGGCACTCGGTCCTGGTATTTGGGCACGTCGTTACTCAGGGTCTGCAGCATCACCCACATGGTGAGGGTGAAGAAGCCAGCCAGGAAGCCATAGAAGACCAGGTAGAAGACGAAGATCAGAGCTGTGGAGGGAGAGAGAGAGAGAGAGAGAGAGAGGGAGAGAGAGAGGGAGAGAGAGAGAAAGAGAGAGAGAGATCAGATTAACTTGTTGGTGAAGTCTTTACATAGTGAAAGAGGTCTAGGAGAGAGCTGACACAAGGCCATGTTGTTTGTCTCTTAAAGAACACTGAAGCAATTTTCCTGTCGCACACACGCTATTTGTTTATCCAGCAAATAACAGACAAGGTAGAATATGTTGCATGATTTTATGAAAGTATGATGTATTGCGACATCAAAGCAAGTCAAATTTGTAGATTCTGATGTCTCATTTCATCGAACTACAGATACACTACCCCACCTGGTAAAGTTACATAGTGCGGTTATAGCCGATAGAGGGCTGCGGCGAAGTGAAAGCAGAAGTGCCGTTCACCATGTTACGAGTTGATAAACCGCTGAAATGATTTTGGAAACATTAATTTAAGGTAGGAAAAACTCTTTAGTGTTGCTTTAAGGTAGGAAAAACTCTTTAGTGTTGCTTTAAGTCACTGGAGGGCATATGGTTTGAGGCGGCGAGGGGTGTGACAGTGGCATCCAGAAGAACATGTACAAGACTCTTCCCCACATAGGCAAGAGACAGAAATAACATCATGTGTGTGAAAATAGCATCTATACTGTTCTCATATTGGCAAACAATATTGTGTCCCAGATTCACATGTCCCTGGAAAATACAGATGGGGGGTTTTCAGAGCTCTGAGAGACTAGCACAAGATCGCTGCAACTGGCAGCATCAACAAAACCTACTAAAAACAACCGACTTCCTTGAAATACAGGGTGGGTGGGGGAGGATTTACAGTGTGTGTGTGTGTGTGTGTGTGACAAAGAGAATGGGAGGAAAAAATAGAGGCAGTGAGAGAGAGAAAGAAAGAAAAAAATGTAAAAGAAAAGAAAGGAAGAAAGCGAGTGATGCAGAGAGCGGGGCCTGGAAACAGCATGATCCATTTCCCCTGCCTGTGTGCTCCGCCCCGCATCCGGCCTGCATTCGGCCCGCATCCGGCCCGCATCAGGGCTGCCGCCACCGACCAGCCATTCAGCCCTCTCCCTCTCTCTGCCTGACAACCGTAACCATGCCGAATCAGTGGGAATCTGGAAGCAGCTGGTCTAATATTAGAAAGAACACCACGGCCAGCCCTTCACGTTCACCTCTCCAGCACACTGAGCTTTCCCAGCTAGCAGACCCCCCACCCAGCCCCGCACTGCAGAGGAGCACCCCAGCACCATGGACATGGAGACAGAGACAGAGACAGAGAGAGAGAGAGAGAGAGAGAGATGTCCTGAATGGATGGATAGATAGACAGATAGATAGATATACATAGATAGATGTCCTGAATGGATAGATAGATAGGCAGATTGATAGATAGATAGATAGATAGACAGATAGAGGGATATATGTCCTGAATGGATAGATACTGTAGATAGACAGAATCAATAGACAGATCGATGTACAGAACGGATAGACAGATAGATAGATATAGATAGATGATAGATGGATAGGCAGATAGATGATAGATAGATAGATATATAGGTAGATAGATAGATGAAAGATAGATAGATAGATAGATAGATGAATAGCTAGTTAGATAGACAGATGAATAGATACTGTAGATAGATAGATGAATAGATAGATAGATAGATAGATGAATAGCTAGCTAGATAGACAGATGAATAGATACTGTAGTGTAGATAGATAGATGAATAGATAGATAGATAGACAGATAGATAGATGAATAGATAGATAGATGAATAGATACTGTAGATAGATAGATTAATAGATACTGTAGATAGATAGATGAATAACTAGCTAGATAGACAGATGAATAGATACTGTACATAGATAGATAGATAGATAGATGAATAGCTAGCTAGATAGATAGATGAATAGATACTGTAGATAGATAGATGAATAGATAGATGAATAACTAGCTAGATAGACAGATGAATAGATACTGTACATAGATAGATAGATAGATAGATGAATAGCTAGCTAGATAGATAGATGAATAGATACTGTAGATAGATAGATGAATAGATAGATGAATAGCTAGCTAGATAGATAGATGAATAGATACTGTAGATAGATAGATGAATAGATAGATAGATAGATAGATGATAGATAGATAGATAGATAGATGAATAGCTAGCTAGATAGATAGATGAATAGATACTGTAGATAGATAGATGAATAGATAGATAGATAGATAGATGTACAGATAGATAGATGATCTGATTGGTCCCAGCATCGCCTGCTACCACACGGCCTCACAATGGGGCATGAAAGCATTTCATCATGCTACATTCATCAACCCAGAACCACATTCTCCTCCAACTCCATGCAGGCCACTGACAGGGGGCAGATAAGACCCCGCCGGGCCGGCTGGGCTGAATCCACACCTCCCCAGAGCTGAGGTGCTCGACCCAGCTGCCCACTACTGCCCCCTATGGGTCACTGGCTATAACCGGCTCCTGCTGTCTGCCTTTCTTCCAAGAACACTCAGGCCGCAGGCTATAAATGGTCGGGACGGGCGGCCAGTCCCGGAATCATTTGTGTAATGGAGGGCCTGGTGCTGTTATGATTCGCCTCCAGAGCACCCAGACAGCTAGACACCCCTCAGATGAGCAGGGTCTGTTTTTAACCACGCAGGCCTGGACAGGAGAGGAGAGCAGAGGAGAGGAGAGAGGAAGAGAGGAGAGGAGAGGAGAGGAGAGAGGAAGAGAGGAGAGGACAGGAGGGGAGAGGAGAGGAGGGGAGGGGAGGGGAGAGCAGAGCAGAGCAGAGCAGAGGAGGGGAGGGGAGAGGAGAGGAGAGGAGAGGAGAGGAGAGGAGAGGAGAGGAGAGGAAGAGAGGAGAGCAGAGCAGAGGAGAGGAGAGGACAGAGGAGAGGAAAGGAGAGAGGAGAGGGGAGGAGAGGAGAAGAGAGGAGAGGATAGGAGAGGAGAGGACAGGAGGGGAGAGGAGAGGAGAGGAGAGGAGAGGAGAGAGGAGAGGAGAGGAGGGGAGAGGAGAGGAGAGGAGGGTGACAGAGGAGAGGAACATTGTTTTACAAATGGAGACAGATGAGAAGAGAGGAGGCGAGATGGGGGGGGCATGGTGGGTCTGATGTAACACATTAGCCTGCTTGAGTTGAGAGGAGGACTGGATGACGGAGGTGGCAGAGGGGAAAAGAGAGAGAGAGAGAGAGAGAGAGAGAGAGATGTGAGTACAGTGGAC
>NC_085006.1:31031379-31033879 GCF_963854185.1 Sardina pilchardus
TGCGCTTAGCCCCAACCCAGCTCTGACCATAGAGCATATAGGAACAGAGCACACTCTGACCATAGAGCATATAGGAACAGAGCACACTCTGACCATAGAGCATATAGGAACAGAGCACACTCTGACCATAGAGCATATAGGAACAGAGCACACTCTGACCATAGAGCATATAGGAACAGAGCACACTCTGACCATAGAGCATATAGGAACAGAGCACACTCTGACCATAGAGCATATAGGAACAGAGCACACTCTGACCATAGAGCATATAGGAACAGAGCACACTCTGACCATAGAGCATATAGGAACAGAGCACACTCTGACCATAGAGCATATAGGAACAGAGCACACTCTGACCATAGAGCATATAGGAACAGAGCACACTCTGACCATAGAGCATATAGGAACAGAGCACACTCTGACCATAGAGCATACAGGAACAGAGCACACTCTGACCATAGAGCATATAGGAACAGAGCACACTCTGACCATAGGGCATACAGGCCCAACCCAGCTCTGACCATAGGGCATACAGGCCCAACCCAGCTCTGACCATAGAGCATAGAGGAACAGAGCACACTCTGACCATAGAGCATAGAGGAACAGAGCACACTCTGACCATAGAGCATACAGGAACAGAGCACACTCTGATGGGACAATATTTACAATACAACCTACACAACCTATACAATCTTATAACCTATGGCATGAACATTCCATCCATCCAGGGCGAAGGCGAAACTCTGAACTATATCCTGTCATTACCATTTAAAAACATTATTTGATTACATACATACATTTGTTCAAAACGTATGGTAAAGTCCTATGCAACTGCATTGCAACTTCACATGCCTGATGGACACTTAAAGGGTACTTGAGGTGTTGACCATTTTTGTAAGATGTCTGAACATATGTATCCATATGCATAATATGTACACAAATGCATATGTTTGGGACGCTTGGCTTGAAATGTTTACTCCCCTTATAAACAGCACTGTTACGTCAGTACCGGGCACATTCCTAGCGAGCCATATCTTCACTGGACCAGACGAGCTGGCGATCATACTGTAGCTTCCCTCAATGTTCTTGGGTCACTCAACCTCTAATCTAAATATCAAGTGAAACGTCTGCAGCAATACAACTACTGTCTTTCAATGACTGGTCATCATATACAGTCAATGTCAATGAGGTTTGTGTGTGTGTCTGTGCGTGTTTGTTTTTGAGAGAGAGAAAGAGAAGCTGAACTGCTCTACCCTGAGAAAATGTGGTCAGTTTTAAATGGCCAGAGATAGCAGCCGTGGCCTACTGGTTAGGGCTTCGAGCATGTAAGCAGGGGGTTGCTGGTTCGATCCCCGACCAGTCCACGGCTGAAGTGCCCTGGAGCAAGGCACCTAACCCCTCACTGCTCTCCGAGCACCGCTGTTGGGCAGGCAGCTCACTGCTCTGGGTTAGTGTGTGCTTCACCTCACTGCGTGTTGTGTGTGTTCACTACTTCACGAATTGAGATAAATGCAGACACGGGATCAAAAAAGTATATATACTTACATATACTTGATACTTGATATCATGAACATGACCCCTGAATGGACATGGCTAATTTCTGGGTGGGGTGGGCACACCCCTGTAAACACACTATGGTCCCAGTGGTGATGCCTCATCAAAACTCGGTGCTGAAGACAGGCCTGCTGTAGAGGTGGCGATGGCCGGAGTGGTCCTCCTCCATCAGAGGGCTGGCTGTCTGACAGACTGAGTTTGTGAAAGAGACTTTGAGATGGAGCCTGGGCGATGACTGGACTCCTTATCGCCGCACTAAACCAATCTTTGGCCTCCCTCCCTCTTTCCCTCTCTCGCTCTCTGTCATCCACTTCAACACGTCCACTCCTCCCTGTGACAGAGAGAGAGAGACTCTCTCCATCACACACACTGCTCAGGATTTTCCACTGCACTCCTGCTTTCTCTCCCTCTCTCTCTCTCGCTCGCTCCATCTTCCACTCGTTCTCTCTCCATCTGTCATTCTAAACTCCCGCCTGCTTCTCTTCCTTTAAAGCACCCCCTCTGCCTTTTTCTCTCTTTCAGAAATCTTCCTTCTCTACCTCCTTCTCTCTTTCTCTACCACTCTCTATCCCCCTCTCTCTTTCAAAACCATCACCTACTCTCCCCCTCATCCTCTCTCTTGAAACCATCACCTCTCCTCATCAAATTCATTCATTCATTTTCTCCCTCTCTCTCTCCCCTTCCCTCCATCATTTTCTCTCCCCCTCCCTCCCTCTCTCCATCTCTCTCTCTCTTTCCCCCTCCCTCCATCTATCTCCCCCTCCCTCCCTCCATCTCTCTCCATCTCTCTCTCTCCCTCTCTCTCTCTGAGTGTGGCGGCTCTTGTCTTCTGTGCTGTGCCCGGTGGTTGGGGTGTGCTGTGCCTGTGACCCATCGATCCCTGGTGGCCTCGTTAGCGTCCCAGCCCCCACTGATGGTCCTCGTTAGGGCTGGCATGCAGCGTCAC